>NC_026789.1:0-17837 GCF_000935625.1 Nanorana parkeri | reverse complement strand
AGAAAACATAATAAATAGAAAGAAAAAACCGAAAATAAATTGAATAAAATTAGAAGGCTTGCTTAAAAGCTATCTTTGAGAAAAGCAGCAGAAAAAGATACGAATAACCTATTTAATTGGTTTTTAAAAAATCAGCCGATCAGCCGATCAGCCGATCAGCCGATCAGCCGATCAGCCGATCAGCCGATCAGCCGATCAGCCGATCAGCCGATCAGCCGATCAGCCGATCAGCTATACAATTATACAATTATACAATTATACAATTATACAATTATACAATTATACAATTATACAATTATACAATTATACAATTATACAATTATACAATTATACAATTATACAATTATATAGTTATATAATTAGCGAAGTATAAGCGAAGTATAAGCGAAGTATAAGCGAAGTATAAGCGAAGTATAAGCGAAGTATAAGCGAAGTATAAGCGAAGTATAAGCGAAGTATGAAAATACGAGCAATATCGAGCAATATACGAGCAATATACGAGCAATATACGAGCAATATACGAGCAATATACGAGCAATATACGAGCAATATATGAGCGGGGGGGTAAGACCTAACTGATGTGTCTTCCATGGTGCCTAATCCCGGGGGGGGTATTAGGAGAAAACCATGGGAAAAACTAAGTTGGGGGGGGTAAGGGGGGGGTAGGCGAAAAAAAATTTTTTAAAAATTATATTTTTAAGAAAATCCCTAAAAGGGGGGGAAATATCAGGATAGTATTATGTCCATCTAGCATTCATTTATATGGGACTATAATTACGAAATGGGGGTTATGCTTATGCCCACCCTTATATAACATTTCTTGATCTCACTCTCAAATGAGGATGAATTTATGCGCCACCCAAGTAGAACTTTATCTAATTTACTTGAGTGGGGGTTGACACCCAAGTCCCACCCTTTTAAAATGCGCGAGAGCTCTACTTGATATGACCGTGAAACTCCCCAAAAAAAGAAATACCAATAGCTCAACTGTTCACTAGTGGCCTCACCTTAGAGAGAGGTCCTTGCACGCATAGGAGGGATACATTTTAAAAATCATTTTGGGCGTCTCTTCGATATGGGTCCCACAGATTCACTTCCGTCAGATGTTCCCTGACAGCTACGGCTGTAACTCTACAGCTCTTGTTCCTTGGAAGCTATCTACGAAAAGGACTGAACCAATCGTGGCCAGTCTTGTAAGGTTGGGTAAAAGAATAGGGTTCGTGGTAGTACCGGGGGGTAGAGGATGATCATATTCATATGGTATTTCAGGTTTGGGTGTAAAACTAAATTAGCCTGTATGAGATTGGCCATTATAAGTTATTTATGCGATATAGTTGAAGAGATATGCTTGATTTTAAGCAAGTTGAGGTCTTACCTTGTTAATATGAATGATGCATTCAGGTATGGGTAAAAACATGATATGAGGAGGTTTAGGTTGATGAATTTATAATTATGGAGGATCTGAAGCTTCGGGGTATTTGATTGTAAATTTTAGGGGGTTTTACAGTTTAATAGGTAGAGGTGGTGATATGATAATACTAAGACAAGGGAAGGTCCTATCAAGTAATCATGATATGGGCGGCAGCCAATCATAAGTAGGGGAATCTTATTAATTAGTGAGGTAACGCATATGTCAGATATATCATAAGGTTTGGAAAAGATATGCATGAGGAATAACGATTAATGTTGATTATACATAGCATGTACTAAAATCATTATATATGTATAAGTTCTATATTAGATAATTAATACTATAGTAAAATTAAGATAGTAGTTTGGAAAAGATATGCATGAGGAATAACGGTTAATGTTGATTATACATAGCATGTACTAAAATCATTATATATGTATAAGTTCTATATTAGATAATTAATACTATAGTAAAATTAAGATAGTAGTTTGGAAAAGATATGCATGAGGAATAACGGTTAATGTTGATTATACATAGCATGTACTAAAATCATTATATATGTATAAGTTCTATATTAGATAATTAATACTATAGTAAAATTAAGATAGTAGTTTGGAAAAGATATGCATGAGGAATAACGGTTAATGTTGATTATACATAGCATGTACTAAAATCATTATATATGTATAAGTTCTATATTAGATAATTAATACTATAGTAAAATTAAGATAGTAGTTTGGAAAAGATATGCATGAGGAATAACGGTTAATGTTGATTATACATAGCATGTACTAAAATCATTATATGATAGGCCCTATAATATTACTTTTGTGTGCACGTAACTGCCGCTAGTTTTTTAGATCTAGAAGTTTGTTCTCTAGGGTCCCTGAGAGGGGGAGAAGCAGGAGGAAGATGACAAAGTAGGCGGCGGAGGCAATTTGGCCGATGGTGACAAATGGGTCTTCAACCGGTTGTCCCCCCATTCAAGTGAGGATTAAAGTATTTGCGATAAAGGCTCAGAAGAATAATTTGGTTAGGGGTCGGGATATGAGGCTTCGCTGTTTGGATGTTTGAAGGATTGGTATGAGGAACAACACGAGGATAGAGAAAAGAAGGGCAAAAACTCCCCCTAATTTATTGGGGATGGAGCGAAGGATGGCGTGCGCGAATAGAAAGTATCACTCTGGCTTAATGTGCGGGGGGGTAACGAGGGGGTTTGCCGGGATAAAATTATCTGGGTCTCCCAGAAGGTTGGGAGGGAAAGTTGATAAACTTGCTAGGGCCCCGATTATAATGGAGAGCCCTAGGGTGTCTTTGTGGGAGAAGTAGGCGTGAAAGGGTACTTTGTCTAAGTTTTGGTTGAGGCCAGTTGGGTTAGATGACCCTGTTTGGTGAAGGAATAGAAGATGCATTATGTTTGCGCCTGCAATAATAAAGGGGAGAATGAAATGAAAGGAGAAGAATCGAGTTAGGGTAGCATTGTCTACCGAAAAGCCACCCCAAATTCACTGAACTAGGTCGGTGCCAATATAGGGGGCAGCTGAGAGGGGGTTGGTGATGACTGTGGCGCCTCAGAATGATATTTGGCCCCATGGGAGTACATAGCCTACGAAGGCCGTCGCTATCACCAGGAATAACAGGATCACACCGATGTTTCAGGTTTCCATGAAAAGATAAGAGCCGTAGTATAAACCTCGTCCGATGTGAAGGTAAATACAGATGAAGAAAAAAGAGGCCCCGTTGGCATGGAGACTCCGGAGGAGTCATCCGTTATTTACGTCTCGGCAGATGTGCGCGCTGGTTGTGACAGTCATTGATGTGTCTGTTGTATAGTGTGTCGCGAGGAATAGTCCGGTGGCAATTTGAATAATCAGGCAGAGCCCGAGGAGTGAGCCGAAGTTTCATCAAGAAGACAGGTTGGCTGGTGTGGGAAGGTCAATAAGTGAGTAATTAATGATTTTTAAAACTGGGTGGGATTTTCGGGCTGGGGCCATAATAGAGGTTCTTATAGTGGAATTACAACAGTAGTTTTTCGGACTACCAGTCTAGGTTAAAATCCTAGTAGGAATAATGAAAGAATTATGTCTATTAATTGGGTTATTAGGTGTTGCCTCAAACCCCTCTCCGTATTATGGGGCGTTGGGGCTGGTTGTGGGGGCTGGGGCTGGGTGTTTTGTGTTAGCCCAGTGAGGGGTAACTTTCTTGGCGTTGGTGTTATTTCTTGTTTATTTGGGGGGCATAATAGTTGTGTTTGCTTATTGTGCGGCGTTGGTGGCTGAGCCTTACCCGGAGGCATGGGGCAGTCGGGTTGTAGCAGTCTATTTAGTGATATACGTTGGGCTGGTGTGGATAGGTTGGGCAGTATTTGGGGGAAATGAAATAGAAATTGGAAATGAGTGGGTTCGTACTTGGTGGGCCATAAAGAGTTCTGAAATATCAGGGGCAACTCAGATGTATCAGGCTGGAGGTAAAATGTTGACGCTGTGTGGTTGGGGGTTGCTTGTCACTCTTTTTGTAGTGTTGGAAGTTGTCCGAGGTCACAAGAGTGTTTCGTTACGATCAGTAAGAAACAAGTAATAAAGTAAGTAACACTAGTACGAGGGAAATAAAAAATAGCGCTATATAAAGTTGGATCATTGCTTTGTGTGTCATGTTAATGAGTTTAGTGGGGTGCAGTTGAGCCGAGGGAAACACATCAGCCCCCAGAAATTTCATCCAGGTATTTTCAATTACGTGTGACACGATTTGTCAGGCCGAGTCTAGTGTAGTAGTTACAACCACACGGTGAAAAACTCGGCTATAGGCCGAGGGTTCAAAGGTTTTAGATAGGGCATGATCTTTTGGCGGGGTAAATCAGGAGAGTTGTGCTAGGTCATAGGCAATTAGGAACGACAGTAGTGTAATAATCAGGGCTGTCAGCTTGATGAATGTTGGTATAGTGTGGGTAGTTGGTAGTGCAGGGAAGAGAAGGTAAAAGAGAAGGGGGCCGGAGATAATGCTTCCAATAGCGAGGCGTGTGATCGGGCCTTTTACTGCGGGGAGACTCTCATCAAAGGAGGTTACCTGGCTACTTCGTGGTTGGCTTATAGCAGTATAATAAATTAGTCGAAGACTATAAACGGCAGTGAATGCGGTAGCGATTAGGGTAAGTAAAATAGCTGTTGTATTAGCGGATGAGGTAATTGTAGCTTCAATAATGGCGTCTTTAGAGTAAAAGCCAATTAAAAAGGGTGTTCCCACCAGGGCCAGACTACCCACGACAACACAGATGGTTGTAATCGGCAGGGCTTTATGGAGGCCCCCTATGAAGCGAATATCTTGATTATTATTTAGGTTGTGAATAATAATCCCCGAGCACAGGAAGAGTATGGCTTTGAAAAAGGCGTGAGTGCAGATGTGGAAGAACGCTAAATTAGGTAAATTAACCCCAATTGACACTATTATGAGGCCTAGTTGACTAGAGGTAGAGAAGGCGATAATTTTTTTAATATCATTTTGAGTTAGGGCAGATATGGCGGCGAAGGCAGAGGAAATAGCCCCTAAACATAAGCAGATTGTAAGAGCTAGCTGATTTTGGGCAAGGAGGGGGTGAATGCGGACTAATAGAAAGACACCGGCCACAATCATAGTGCTGGAGTGGAGTAGCGCCGATACGGGGGTGGGCCCTTCTATAGCTGACACAAGTCATGGGTGGAGCATAAATTGGGCTGATTTACTTGCGGCCGCCGTGATAAAAGCGATAAGGAGGAAGGTTGAAGAAGATGTAGAAAAAATATAATCAAGGTTTGTAGATACTGAATTTTTAAGCAGTCAGCAGAATGCTAGAAGGAATCCGATGTCTCCAATGCGGTTGTATATAACGGCTTGTAGTGCTGCTGTGGCTGCATCGCTTCGGGCATGATACCAGCCGATGAGCAGAAATGACATGAAGCCTACCCCCTCTCACCCTAAAAAGAGAACTACCATGTTTCCTGCTGAAATAAGCATAATTATTGCCAGTAGAAAAATTAGGAGATGCTTAGAAAATGCCCCCATTTTAGGGTCTTGTTCTATATACCAGGTAGAGAATTCTAGGATAGACCAAGTAACTAGTAGGGCAATGGGTAAAAAGATGATTTGGTACATATCAAATTTGAAGGTAATGTTTAGTGTTGTAAGGCCTAGATTAACTCACTCCCAATCAGATACGGTATTTATCCCTTCGTTGGAGCCCTGGTATATAAAAGCCACTAGTGGGACTAAAGAGTAAAAAAATGCGGTTTTTACGGCTGTTTTAGCGTTACTATGCAGGGTTTGGGGTGGGGAGCGGAAGATGGTATTTAAAATTGTGACGGTCGCTACGACAGTAAATAGAACACCGAGGATGTTGTGAGCCATAAGTCGAAAAAATTGGAGTGAGGCGTCCTGAATCGGTTTTCATAGGTGTTACTTCAGGCATATAAATTTGTTAATAAACTTACTAATTTACTATAGTGGGTTAGCCCGAGCAAGCCGTGGAATTGAACCACAGTAATAAGGAATTAGCAGTACCTATGTGCGCCAGACAGGCTCGGTGAACAGAGAGGTATTATCTCTCATTTCTAGAATCACAATCTAGGGTTTTGCTTAACTATGTTTACAGAGGAGAATCAGTTCGGGTTTAAAAATAAGTAGAAGGCCGGGTACTACATGAAGAGAAAGTAGAATATGCTCTCGGATATGAAAGGGGAATAAAATTTTTAGGTGATTTGGTGTGGGCCCACGTTGTGTGGATCAAAGGACGTAGAGAGTATAGGCGGTAGTAAAAATTAAGTTTAGGGCCACAATCAGGAAAGCTGCAGGGGATCAGTTAAAGAGGGAGGCTATAATTAGGAGTTCACTAATAGTATTAGGTGTGGGGCAGATTGCCATGTCAAATAGGATGCTAGCAAGTCAGCAGGCATTAGCTAGTGGAGAATTAAGTATAGAGCCCCGAAGAAGGATCATTGTTCGGCTGTTTGTCCGCTCATATGTCGTGTTTGCTAGACAAAAGAGTGCTGAGGATGTGAGGCCGTGGGCAATTATTATAACTATGGCACCAGAAAAACTTCAGGGGGTGGAAATTAAGGCGGCAACAACCACTAGATTTATGTGGCTAACAGATGACATAGCAATGAGGGATTTTAAATCTGTTTGACGGAGGCATAAGAGAGCGGTGGCGAGAATCCCTAAGATTGCGATTAGCATAAATAATAGCGTGTTGTTTAAGGTGCCCTCCTGTAAGAAGACGGATGTGCGGAGGATTCCGTACCCCCCTAATTTTAGTAAAGTGCCTGCCAGTACCATAGACCCCGCAATTGGTGCTTCTACATGGGCTTTGGGAAGTCATAGGTGGAGACAGTAAAGGGGTAGTTTAACTAGGAAGGCTACATTATATATGAGCCAAAATGGGCCGGGGTAACTGGTCGGCTGTTGGGTGATTGAAAAAGTAGACATGAGGGAGGGAAGAAGGGAGCCGTGGGTCGAATAGATGTTTGTTATTCATAAAATTAGGGGAATTGCCCCGAGTATTGTATAGAAAGCAATATATATACCGGCCTCCAGGCGGCGTTCTTGGGCCCCCCAGCGGGCGATAATAATTATTGTGGGTACTAAAGAGGCTTCAAAAAAGATAAAGAATAATATTAGGTCTGATGCAGTAAAGGCTATGAGGGTGGTTAGTTGAAGAAATGTGCTGTTAGCAAGATAAGCTCGCTGGCGGTTAGAGGGTTCTAGGGCAATCTTGCTTTGGCTAGCCAGAAGTGTGAGGGGGAAGAGTCAGCAGGTTAAAATAGCTAGGGGACTGGAAATTTTATCAATAAAGAAAAGGGAGTCGGAGAAATTAAAGTCTTGGAGAAAAAACCAACATATGGACATAAATGCAATGGAGAACCCTTGGGCGGTGGTTGTCGTTCAAAGGTGTTTAGGGGGGGTTAACATAATAGTAGGGAATAGCGAGAGTCAGGCGAAGATAATTATTAGCATTGCAATAAATTAAGCGTTTTTAAGTTATCGTTGCCGTGGGATCGAGCGGTGGCAATTATTAATGAAAGGCCGAGTCCTGCTTCACAGGCAGATATAGTTAATACAATTAAGGGTAACGTGAGGGGGGAAAGAGTTAGTTGGCTGGGTCATAGGCTTAGGGCAATATAGATGGTAAGCATTATTCCTTCGAGGCAGAGGAGGGCGGATAATAAGTGTGTGCGATGAAAAGAGAGGCCCATAAAAACAATTGCAAATATTGTAATTAACAGAAAAATCATTAGAGGTGCTATGGGGTTAAACCATAATTAACTGAGTCGAAATCAGTTGTCTTTGTTGGACTAGCAGCTCATTCAGCTCACTCAAGTCCTCCTTGAAGTCACTCGTAGATAAAGCCGACAGTGAGAAGGAAGAGGATAATTGAAGCTCAGAGGGTGGTCATAGTTGGGTCGGGGAGTTGCATGGCTCATGGGGAAGGTAGAAGAAGAGCAATCTCTAAGTCAAACAAGAGAAAAAGGATAGCGACAAGAAAAAATCGCATGGAATAAGGAAGACGGGCGGAGCCGAGGGGATCAAATCCGCACTCGTAGGGGGAAAGTTTTTCTGTATCAGGTTTAATTAGGGGTAGCCAAAAGCTAACAAGCGCCAGAACAAGCACAATAAGGATGGTGAGGGATACAAAGATAGTGAGGGATACAAGTATTAGCACTACTTTCTCTTGGATTTAAACCGAGATTAAATGATTGGAAGTCATTTGTACTATTTGTACTAAGAAAGTAAGAACCTCATCAGTAGATTGAAACATAAAGGAATAATCATACTACGTCAACGAAGTGTCAGTATCATGCGGCGGCTTCAAATCCAAAGTGATGTTGAGAGGTAAAGTGAAAAAATACTTGTCGAAGGAAGCACATAAGAAGAAAAAGGGAGCCAATAATCACGTGGAGGCCGTGGAATCCTGTTGCTACAAAAAAGGTAGTGCCATAAATGCCGTCGGCAATTGTGAATGGGGCTTCGTAATATTCCATAGCTTGGAGGGCGGTGAAGTAGAGGCCAAGAATGATAGTTAGGGCTAGGGCTTGGGTGGCGCCTTCTCGGTTGGCTTGTATAATACTGTGGTGGGCCCATGTAACGGAGACCCCAGAGGCTAGTAGAACTGCAGTATTTAGGAGTGGTACTTCAAATGGATTTAATGGGGTAATGCCTGTAGGGGGTCAGCATTCACCAACTTCTGGTGTTGGGGCGAGGCTAGCATTATAAAATGCCCAAAAAAAGCCGACAAAGAAGAAGACTTCTGATGTGATAAAAAGAATTATTCCGTATCGCAAGCCTTTTTGGACCGGCAGTGTATGATGTCCTTGAAAGGTGCCCTCTCGAACGACATCTCGTCATCACTGATATATAGTTAGTAGTGTGGAAACTAGGGCAAATATAAGAACTAGGGGAGTATTAAAGTGAAATCATGCGGCTAATCCTGAGGTCAGGAGGAAGGCTGCCGCGGCACCTATAAGGGGTCAGGGGTTAGGGTCAACTATGTGGAAGGCGTGAGCTTGGTGAGCCATAAGAATTTTCTTGGAGATACAGACTAAGTAGAAGGACGAAGACGTAGGCTTGGATTATTGCTACAGCAACTTCTAGAAGGGTAAGAAGAACTAGTGTAATAAAAGTTAGCGAGGCTACAGTGACGGAGAGGGACAATATGGTTGAGGTAGCCATTGAGATAAGCTGGATGAGCAAGTGGCCTGCGGTTAGGTTGGCTGTTAATCGGACTCCTAGGGCCAGGGGGCGAATAAAGAGACTGATTGTTTCGATAACAATTAAAATCGGGATTAAAGGGGTCGGGGTACCCTCCGGAAGGAAGTGGGCCAAGGAGGCTGTTAGTTGATTTCGTAGCCCAATGATCACGGTTGCAAGTCAAAATGGAATAGCAAGGCCCAGGTTTATTGATAATTGTGTTGTCGGGGTAAATGTATAAGGTAAAAGCCCGAGTAAATTTATACCGAGGAGGAAAATTATCAATGAGGCGAAGATAAGAGCTCATTTGTGGCCCGGGAGGTTAAGTGGGAGAAGGATTTGTTTTGTAAAGGTCTTTAGGAATCAAGTTTGGAGAGAAGTGAGACGGTTAGAAAGTCACTGTTCAGAGGGGGTAGGGACCAAAAGTCATGGTATAAGTATGGCAATGAGGATTAGTGGGATTCCAAGTAGGCTGGGTGAGGCAAATTGGTCAAAAAGGTTAGTTATCATAATCAAGTTCAAGTGTGCTTAAGGGTTTTTGTTAATTTTGAAGCGGGCTCATTAAGAAATAGGTGGGATAAGATTTTTTTGGGTGCTAGTGTGATGATAATAATTCATGTTAATATAAACACTAAAAATCATGGGGCGGGTAATAATTGGGGCATTTTTCATTAAGGGTGGGCGTAGTCACCTATCTACAGCTTAAAAGGCTGTCGCTGAACTTATAGCTTCTTAGTGATTCGTTATGGGAGTTTAATCAATGTAAAAAATTAGGCACTGGTAGGGCTTCCACAACAATTGGCATAAAGCTGTGATTCGCCCCGCAGATCTCGGAGCATTGACCATAATAAACTCCGGGGTGGGCAATGAGGAAGGAAGTTTGATTTAGACGCCCTGGGATGGCGTCTATTTTTACTCCCAAGGCCGGGACGGCCCATGAGTGAAGGACATCTTCGGCTGTGATAATAGTTCGGGTAACTGTCCCAATAGGGGTAACTATTCGATTGTCTACTTCTAAAAGACGAAATTGACCGGGGGTTAGGTCGTTTGAGGGGACCATATAGGAGTCAAAATTTAAGTTAGCAAAATCTGAATACTCATAACTTCAATATCATTGGTGGCCAACTGTTTTAATAGTTATATCCGGGCTGCTAACCTCATCTATTAAATAGAGAATGCGTAGGGACGGTAGGGCAATTACAATAAGAATAATAGCAGGTATAATAGTTCAGATTATTTCGATTTCTTGCGCATCAATTGTATTAGTGCTTGAGAGGTTGGTGGCTATTAATGTAATAATAATATATAGTACAAGTATACTAATTAAAAGTACTGCCATTAGGGCGTGATCGTGGAAGTGTAGTAACTCTTCTATAATGGGGGAGATAGCGTCTTGTAGTCCGAGTTGGGTTGGGTAAGCCATTAGAGGGTTACAAGAATTTAACTAGTAATTTTACCTTGACAAAGTAATGTTATATTTTAACTAAACCCTCAAGAAAGTGACAGAGGGGTTATGTGTCTGACTTGAAATCAGGCTACGGGGGTTCGATTCCCTCCTTTCTCGGTCGATTTTTACTGTAAATGAGGACTCCTCAAATGTATGATGCTGGGGTGGGAATCCGAGGAGTCATTCAATATTTGTTGAGGTTAATTCTGGGCCTGTAAAGTAACGTTTAGCTGTAAAAGCCTCTCAAATAATAAACATTATCATAATAACGCCCACAAGGGAAATGAGGGAGCCAATAGAAGAGACGGTGTTTCAGAGTGTGTAGGCGTCGGGGTAGTCTGAGTATCGACGAGGCATTCCTGCCAGGCCTAAGAAGTGCTGTGGAAAGAAGGTAATATTTACTCCGGCAAATATAACACCAAATTGGATTTTAGTCCATGTCTTATGTAAAGTAAATCCTGTAAATAAGGGGAATCAATGAACAAATCCGGCCATAATTGCGAAAACTGCCCCCATGGATAGAACATAGTGGAAGTGGGCAACTACATAATATGTATCATGAAGGACAATGTCAATGGAAGAATTGGCCAGAACAATTCCTGTTAGTCCCCCCACAGTGAATAAGAAAATAAAGCCTAGGGCCCACAGTATGGGCGCTTCCCACTTAATGATACCCCCATGCATGGTGGCCAATCAACTAAATACTTTTACACCCGTTGGGATAGCGATAATTATTGTAGCTGAAGTGAAGTATGCCCGTGTGTCTACATTTAGGTCAGTGGTAAATATATGATGTGCTCAAACAATAAAGCCTAAGAGGCCGATTGAAAGCATGGCTCACACCATGCCCATATAACCGAAGGGCTCCTTTTTACTAGAGTAGTAGGCTACTACATGGGAGATGATCCCGAAGCCGGGTAAAATTAGGATATACACTTCCGGATGTCCAAAGAATCAGAATAAATGTTGGTACAAAATGGGGTCCCCTCCCCCAGCCGGATCAAAAAAGGTGGTGTTTAAATTGCGATCCGTAAGAAGTATAGTGATGCCTGCGGCCAGGACGGGGAGGGACAGGAGCAGTAAGACAGCCGTAATAAGGACGGATCACACGAATAAAGGGGTTTGGTATTGCGTAGTTGAAGGGGGCTTTATATTTAGGATGGTGGTGATGAAATTAATAGCCCCAAGAATAGATGAAACACCGGCGAGGTGTAAGGAAAAAATAGCCAGGTCTACGGAAGGACCGGCGTGGGCGAGATTACCTGCTAGGGGCGGGTAAACAGTTCACCCGGTTCCGGCACCTGCTTCAACTATTGAGGATGCTAGGAGAAGAAAAAAGGAGGGAGGCAGGAGTCAGAAGCTTATATTGTTTATACGGGGAAAGGCCATGTCTGGGGCCCCAATTATTAACGGGACTAATCAGTTACCAAAGCCTCCGATTAAAATAGGCATGACTATAAAAAAGATTATTACAAAAGCATGTGCTGTAACAATTACGTTATAGATTTGGTCATCACCAAGGAGTGTCCCGGGTTGGCTTAATTCAGCCCGAATTAAGAGGCTAAGGCCAGTTCCGATCATTCCGGCTCAGGCACCAAAGACTAAGTATATAGTACCAATGTCTTTATGATTGGTTGAGAAGAGTCAGCGGGTGGATATCACAGGTAAAGTGGCCGAGTAGGTGGCGGGTTGTAGCCCTGAAGACGGAGGTTCGAGCCCTCCCTTTACCAGGCCTCGGAGTGTCATCACGTGTGGTTGCAAACCCCCAAAAGCCGAATAATACCTGCCGGGGCTTCTCCCGTTTTTTACCAACCGGGAGAAGTATAGAATGAAGCTCGCTGGATTGAGTGTTTAGCTGTTAACTAAAATATTACGGGATCGAGGCCCGTCTTTCTAGGTAGGACTTTAGCTTAATTAAAAGTTTTTGAGTTGCATTCATAAGATGTGGGGTAATTGCCTGCAAGTCCTACAGAAACTAGAAGATTTTAACTCCCGCTGAGAACTTTGAAGGTTCTAGGTCTTTATTAGCCTAAGTTTCTATATTATGAGGAAAAGTGTGGGTGATAGCGGAAAAATAAGGAGGGCTAGTGTGCTTAGTGAGGCTGTAATGAAAGAGGTTTTAGTTGTGCGTCAGTAAATAAACGAGTTTGAAGTATTAGGTGGAAGAGTAAGAATTATAATATAGGTTAATCGGAGATAGAAGAAAAGAGCGAGAAGTGAGGCTAGTATGGTGACTGAGGCAAGGAGAAAGGTATTTTGTTTTGCAAGTTCTAGAATAATTAGTAATTTTGGTGAAAAGCCTGTAAGAGGGGGAAGCCCTGCAAGTGAGAGTAAGATTAGTATTATAGTTGTCACTAAAATGGGGGATTTAGGTCATGAGGAGGAGACATGTGAAATTTTTGTTGATGAAATTGATATGAGTGAAAGGAATATTGCAGCTGTTATTATAATATAGAGGATAAAATTGAAGAGTATAAGTTGTGGGTTAAATTTTAAAATTAGGATTATTCAGCCCAAGTGACCGATAGAAGAGAATGCTATAATTTTTCGTAGTTGTGTTTGGTTGATGCCACCTCAGCCTCCGATTAGGATAGAAATTAGCCCTATAATAATTAATAGGTTTAGGTTAAGTAGGTGGGAGATTTGAGGGAGGAGAGTTATTGGGGCAATTTTTTGTCAAGTAGATAAAATTAAGCCCGTCGAGAGGGGGATACCTTGAAGAACTTCTGGTAATCAGAAGTGTAGTGGGGCTACGCCTAATTTTATTATTAGGGCTATAGAAAGGGTAATTGAATAGGGGTCAGATAAAAAGGTAATGGATCATTCTCCTGTTTTTCAGGCATTTATAGTGGCGGAAAATAGAATTATGGCAGAAGCTGAGGCTTGAGTGAGAAAATATTTTGTGGCAGCTTCAATGGCTCGTGGGTGGGGTGTGTTAGTTATTAGGGGAATAATAGCGAGTGTGTTAATTTCTAAGCCAATTCGGGCCAGAAGTCAGTGGTGACTCATAAGAGTCACTGTAGTTCCAAGTGCGAGGCTAAACAGTATAATTACGAGTGCAGTGGGGTTAATAAGTAAAGGAAGGGGTTTAACCTACATTGTTGGGGTATGGGCCCAAGAGCTTGGTTAGCCTACTTTACCTTTAATACTATAGCAAGGGGGGGATTTAAACCAACATTGTTGGGGCATGAGCCCAAAAGCTTAATTAGCTGACCTTACTTAAGGAGTAGCATAATGGAAGTGCGAAGGGCTTTGATCTCTTAGGTGTAGGTTCAATTCCTATCTTTTTAAAGAAAACGAGGGGGTTTGAACCTCTATGAGTCTCCCTATCAAGGAGAACCCTATCTTTCGGGCACGTTTTCATGTTGTAGGGGGGGAGATAAATAGTGCTGTCGGTATGGAGATGTGGAAGATTACTATGGCCAGGGTAATAGGCAAAAAGTTTTTTCATACTAGGTGTATTAGTTGATCATACCGAAATCGGGGGTAAGAAGCACGAACTCACAGGAAAAGCAGGGATAAAGCTGAGGCTTTAGTTATTAATAGGGCTGTTGGGAGTGTCGAATAAGTGGATGAGCCTAAGAAAATAACGGCGGAGAGGGTATTTATCATCAAAATATTGGCATATTCGGCAAGGAAAAATAAAGCAAACGGGCCCCCTGCATATTCAACATTAAATCCCGAGACGAGTTCAGATTCGCCTTCTGTTAAATCAAAGGGGGCTCGATTAGTTTCGGCTAGTGTAGAAACAAATCATATAAGGGTGAGGGGTCAAAGGGGTAAGAAGAGTCATATATGTTGTTGTGTAGTATTAAAAGTGGCTAGAGAAAAGCTGCCTGTTATAATAATTGCGCATAGGATAATCAAGTCTATGGGGACTTCATAAGAAATTGTCTGAGCAACAGCACGAAGTGCTCCAATTAGGGCGTATTTTGAATTGGATGCTCATCCGGAGCCTAGAATAGTATAAACAATAAGGCTTGATAGGGCCAGAATGAGTAGGATGCCTAGACTTAGGTCAGAATATGGGAATGGCAGGGGGAGTGGGGTCCAGAGGAGTATAGCTAGGATAAGGGCGGTGGTTGGGGCGAGAATGAACAGGAACTGTGATGATGTTGAAGGGCGGATGGGCTCCTTAATAAACAATTTGATTCCGTCAGCAATTGGTTGAAGAAGACCAAATGGGCCTACAACGTTTGGCCCCTTACGGTGTTGTATATAGCCGAGGATCTTTCGCTCAATAAGGGTTAGGAATGCGACTGCGAGTAAAATGGGGGCGATATAAAGAATTGGAAGTAAATGTATAGAAAGCAATATCACAGTTAGTGAGGGGACTTGAACCCCTTTATAAGAGGACTTAGATCTCTCGCATATCCGGTTTTGCTTCACTAACTATCTTGGTTTAAGACATATTGGTAGGCCCTTGTTAATTAAGATTTGTTCATTAATTTGGGGTTGCGGCTTGTTGGGATATTGGCCGCGTTACTCTAATCCTTTCGTACTAAGAGTATCACTTTATAGATAGAAACCGACCTGGATTACTCCGGTCTGAACTCAGATCACGTAGGGTTTTAATTGTTGAACAAACAAACCTTTAGTAGCGGCTGCACCACTGGGATACCCTGATCCAACATCGAGGTCGTAAACCCATTTGTCGATAGGGGCTCTTGAAATGGATTGCGCTGTTATCCCCAGGGTAACTTGGTCCGTTGATCGATTATCGGATCATTTTATGTCAATTTATTGATTCTTAGAGCGGTGGCTCTTAGATTAGGAGTTAATTCCGTTCGTCGTGGAGGTTTAGTTTTTCTCCGCGGTCACCCCAACCGAAAACTAACAAACAGGACTTCCGCAGCTATGTAGGATTTTGTGGGGGGGAGGTTGTTGTTGAGTTTAAAGCTCCATGGGGTCTTCTCGTCTTATAGGATTATCCCCGCTTCTTCACGGGGAGATCAGTTTCACTGATTGGAGAGAGGAGACAGTATAACCCTCGTGATGCCGTTGATACTAGTCCCTATTTAAAGAACAAGTGATTATGCTACCTTCGCACGGTCAGGATACCGCGGCCGTTTAACGATGTCACTGGGCAGGCTGGACCTCTATTATTTGTCAAGAGGCGATGTTTTTGGTAAACAGGCGGGGTTAGGATTTGCCGAGTTCCTTCTCTTTCTTTTAATCTTTCCGGTAATGCTCTTGTGTAAGGTTAACGTGGGAGATTATAGATTTTTCTGGGTGTGTTACTATAACAGACTCATCTACGTTAAGCACCAATGGTGAGTCCGTGTTGGTTTATGCTTGCATTTTGGAGAAACTCAATTTCTTGTTACTAGTTTTAGCATAGTGGCTCCCATAATAATATGGGATCATTCAGTACAGATGAAGGGTTTAAAATATATTAAGGCATTATAAAATAATTAAGAAATATGGCTTTAACGCTTTTTTAAAGGTGGCTGCTTTTAGGCCCACTTAGTGAGAGAAGTATATTTTACCCTTTGTTGTAGGTTGTCCCCTTTTTCAAATAAGCTGTGCCTTATTTGAATAGCTCTTAAGTCTAATAAATTGTTGAGAGACATAAAAAAACTTAAGGTAGAACTAAAATTCTTTTCCTGAATAACCAGCTATCTCTAAGCTCGGTAGGCTTTTCACCTCTACTTAAAAATCTTCCCACTCTTTTGCGACAGAGACGGGTTAGCTCTATGAAGCTGTTTTAAAGTAGCTCGCCTAGTTTCGGGAAGTCAAACTAATGTCTCGCTTTGCTTGATAGTGACTGGCTAAACCATGATGCAAAAGGTACGAGGTGTAATCTCTGCTACATTGTGCTTTAGGGCTATTTCAGATCTATTTCATCATTCCCTTGCGGTACTCTGTATAAAGCGCTTATAAGTTTTTTGATCGCCTCTACTGGAATATAAAAATGTTTTGTTTAAAATTTAATGAGTAAATTAATACATATAGTGGGCTCATAGGCTTGATTTTGGGCTCAAAATGGTTTGGGTTCCACAGACATTTTCTCGGTGTAAGCGAGGGGCTTTGAGTTAAGCTACATTTTGTTATTCCAAGCACACCTTCCGGTACACTTACCATGTTACGACTTACCTCTTCTAAGGCGTGGTGGGGGATTATAAAATCTGTTATATATAACTATTGAAGAGGGCGACGGGCGGTGTGTACACGTCCCAGGGCCTAGTTAAAAAGAACACGCTACTTTCTTTTTACTACTAAATCCGCCTTCACAACTGAGTTTCATACAGTGTTTCGTTTGTTCTAAATTAGAAATTGTAGCCCATTGCTTACCGCCCCATGAGCTGCACCTTGACCTGACGTATTGGTGTTTGTAGCCGTTAGACTTACTTAGGGCATTCATATGGTAAGCTTACGACGGAGGTATACAGGCTGATTGGCAAGGGGGGGTTGGGTTTAGCGGGGATCATCGATTATAGAACAGGCTCCTCTAGGTGGGTGGGACACCGTCAAGTCCTTTGGGTTTTAAGCTGGGGCTCGTAGTACCCGGGCGTTGGTAGGTGTGAGTTAATATTTTACGGTTAGGCATAGTGGGGTATCTGATCCCAGTTTGTTTCCTAGCTGTCGTGTATTCAAGTAAATGATTAGAATAACTTTCGTTTTTGACCTTCTCTCACATCAAGCTTTTCACAGCTAAGTATGGATTTCATTCTAATTGTTGGGAACTTTAATCACGCTTACGCCGATTGTTATCAATTTGAGCCCATGCGGTTTAGCCGCGGCGGCTGGCACCGAGTTGGCCGGCTCTATTTTCTTTAACTGAGTCAAGCTATCGCTTATAAACAATATTTATCACTGCTGAATACCCTTGGGGGTGTGGTAAGACTAGGTGTTGTGGGCAGATGCTGTGCCTGATACCAGCTCCTTAGCCTGGTTAAGGGAATAAGGGTGTCCTCACGGGGGTGCTGAGACTTGCATGTGTAATTCAAGAGAAAACTGATAGGAGGGCCAGGACCAAACCCTTCTGCCCTTAGAACTTTTTAGGGTTCATCTTAGCGTTTTCAGCGCTATACTTTGGGTTTAAGCTATAAGAGCAGGACATAATTTAATAAGAATGTTGGCTTTGGGGGCCAGTAGTAGAGGTTTAACTCCTTTTGTTCTGAAGTTTTGAGTAGGGTTTAAGCTACAGTCTCCGGCTTACAAGGTCGGGGCTTTACTTTAATTAAGCTATCAAGCTTTTACTCGGACTTGCACCGGGCGAAGCTGGCCCCTAAAACCAGTGGAAGGCTTTTTTCCATTAAAAGC
>NW_017331455.1:0-200 GCF_000935625.1 Nanorana parkeri | reverse complement strand
TGGGTGCTCCCCCCTGTTGGTGTCAGTAATTGTAGGGGGGGGGGCTTGACCCCTTGGAACTTGAGAACAGTAACTGTCCTTGAGCCGGTTGGGGTGCGGATGGGGACATGGGAGGAGTTTTAGGAGAGGCCTTATTTGGTCTGTTGGGCACCCAAAGACGCCTTCTCACATCAAACAGTTAAGAGTATTTATTAGTATTA
>NW_017331454.1:0-200 GCF_000935625.1 Nanorana parkeri | reverse complement strand
TTTTTTAATGTGTGCATCTTGGCTCTTTCCTAACTTTAGGAGCAGGAGGGTATGGGATGTTGACAGAAAGATGTGCTCACACAGATGGTAATTGGGGAAAACATTTATCGCTTCTACACCATCAAAACTAGGTAGCCCACTAATGGCCTAAGCTGCAGGGCTTTGTGATGCAGAACTTGTATGGATCATAACTGCTGCTA
>NW_017331453.1:0-200 GCF_000935625.1 Nanorana parkeri | reverse complement strand
GACAGCCAGCAGCCTGAGATGCCATAGCGACCCAGACGGCCTGCATGGCATCTGGGGCATCCTTTTGTCCCTCGTCCTGGCCGGACTCCTTGTGCTCCGGGCCCCATAGCAGCCGTCTGGGTCGCTATGTGATAGTTCCACCACTGATTGTGCTTCTTGAACCACACCGTCTTTTTCCAGAGCAGCCTGTATTTCTCCTG
>NW_017331452.1:0-200 GCF_000935625.1 Nanorana parkeri | reverse complement strand
AATTTCCAGCGGTATGGAACGTTGAGCCGGCGTAACTCTGTGAGGAGCAGCCGCAGGGCCCTGCGGTTTTGCAGTGTAATCGCTGAAAGGTCTTGGAAGAGTTTGATTTCCGTCCCATTGTACATCAATGAGAGTATTTGCCTTGACCTTAACAGTACTTCTTCCTTGAGTTGGAAACTGAGAAAGCAGCAGATGACGTC
>NW_017331451.1:0-200 GCF_000935625.1 Nanorana parkeri | reverse complement strand
TGGGGAGTGGGGGGGACATGTGTGGCCATAAGGATAGAGATCATTCTAAATATTTTAACCCGGTATGACTGAACGGTAGGGCATGACCACCATGTATGCATGTATGTGCCGCTGACAAGGCAACCCCGGAAGCAATTGCCCTCACATTCTGCCACAAAATGTTGGGCTCGGGAGGGGGTTATATACCAACGCAGGAGTAC
>NW_017331450.1:0-200 GCF_000935625.1 Nanorana parkeri | reverse complement strand
ACTTATCTTAATGATCATTGAAATTTTTAACATTTTTACACGTTTTGACTTTATTTTCTATTCTTTTTACTGAATTCGTGATTTTTATAAATTTAACTTGGAATATCTTAATTTTAACTTGGAATACCTTTGTAGTCTCTGTTTTAAACGAATATGATTGGTACAAGAGGTTATACCGTGCTCTGATTGGTTTAAGGGGC
>NW_017331449.1:0-200 GCF_000935625.1 Nanorana parkeri | reverse complement strand
GTTCCTCTGCGGTGATGAGTCTGTACAGGTGTTCCCCTGCGTTCATGAGTTTGTACAGGTGTTCCTCTGCGGTGATGAGTCTGTACAGGTGTTCCTCTGCGGTGATGAGTCTGTACAGCTGTTCCCCTGCGTTGATGAGTCTTTACAGGTGTTCCTCTACGGTGATGAGCCTGTACAGGTGTTCCTCTGCAGTGATGAGT
>NW_017331448.1:0-200 GCF_000935625.1 Nanorana parkeri | reverse complement strand
AGCTGCCATCTCTGCTTGGCGAGCTGCCATCTCTGCTTGGCAGGCTGCCATTTCTGCTTGAAGAGTTTTGCTTTGAGCTTCCATCTCTGCTTCTTTCTTAGCAAGAGAGCTTTGCGCTTTTCTTGATTCAGCGCGGGCCTCTATTACCTTGTCGCTTAGTGTAGAGCTTCTGGAGCGAGAGGATCTAGAAGAACGTGCAG
>NW_017331447.1:0-200 GCF_000935625.1 Nanorana parkeri | reverse complement strand
GACCCGGTCCCTCCCCCATCACCCACCCCCTCCCCTCCCCCCAACCCATCTCAAACCCCCAGTATGTTAACACTGCTGCAACCATTAACTCCAATATGTCTAATATAACCACGATAGGGCCAATTGCTAATTATGCCACAACATATCACAGCACATCCCCGTTAGAGGAACTTCCCCGTCAACCCCTGCAAACCACCCAA
>NW_017331446.1:0-200 GCF_000935625.1 Nanorana parkeri | reverse complement strand
TGGGCATACACAGGACGTATGTTGTAAAGGAGCTTGTACAAAGGTATACGAGTATAGATGTAGACATCAGTTGGGCCTCTACATATATGGCTGTGACCAGTCGTTTTAGTAGGAAAACCGCCAGAATTGCTTGTAGTCGCCTACCCTGATGGCAACCTGAGATTTAGATCATCATCTGCATATTTCATTCACCATAAGTG
>NW_017331445.1:0-200 GCF_000935625.1 Nanorana parkeri | reverse complement strand
TGCGGGGTGTCCTTGACGTATGAGGTCAACGATTCCACATGAGGTTTGAGAAAGTGGTCAATATATGCACTCACATTTTCAGTCAGAGAACCACACCCAGAAACTATGGGTCTACCCGGAGGAGTTGTCAAAGATTTATGGACCTTAGGGAGGGCATAAAGGACCTGAGTTCTGGGATATGGGACCCTTAAAAAATCCCG
>NW_017331444.1:0-200 GCF_000935625.1 Nanorana parkeri | reverse complement strand
GAGACTTTCATGATGCGCACATCCGGATTCTGATGACTGTCATTTAACTATATATTTATGGCATATGGTTTTTTATTACCTGTGGTGTCACAATGTGTCTTTTTACATCCTGTTGAGCATCTGCTCTTGTATGTGAATAAATAAAGAATTTACACATAAAAAAAAACACTTGAAGTCTACGTGCACGTTTCTTTCCATAT
>NW_017331443.1:0-200 GCF_000935625.1 Nanorana parkeri | reverse complement strand
TGAACAGAAACTGAAAACGAGCTCAGTCATGAAGGGGTTAACCGCCTCCCGGCCGCCCTTCGAAAAAAAATACACGGCCGACCGGGGGCTTTCTAGATCTGGGCAGGCGTATTTAAACGTCCCATCAGCCACGCCCACTCGACCCTGCCCAAATTTTTTAAACAGGCAGCGATGCCTGTTTACATACAAGCAATCCGCCG
>NW_017331442.1:0-200 GCF_000935625.1 Nanorana parkeri | reverse complement strand
CGCTTTTTTTTTCATCTTCTGCAAACTAAAAAAAAAAAAAATTAGATTTTTTTTCCTAATGTCATTTTGCTGCAACGAAATTTCGCCCAAAAACGAAAATTCGACCGGACTACCGCTAACGAAATTCAGACAAAATTTTGGAAATTGGGAATTCGGATTCGCTTGCATTTGTTTTAGCTGTAATTCGGAATTCGGATACA
>NW_017331441.1:0-200 GCF_000935625.1 Nanorana parkeri | reverse complement strand
GAGAGCAGAGAAATGATCTCAGGAGCCCCCCTCTCTACAGGCACGTCCACCAAATATGGAGCATAGTGCCAGGGGAAAGGCTTTTCTCTAAGAGGGCCAGCTCTACACAACTGAAAAAATAAGTAAAAGTAACTAGCTTGTGTAGCCCTGTTGTTGTACCAGCTCCTTTAACCCTTTCGCTGCCAAGGACGTACGTCGTA
>NW_017331440.1:0-200 GCF_000935625.1 Nanorana parkeri | reverse complement strand
GCTTGTAGAGTGTGTAGAGATTTGTGTAGGGATAAAAGTGTAAAAAGCTCTAAATTCTAAAGGGAAATTAACTGTTCTGAACTGTTATGCTTTAGTGTCAGAAATATTATTTTACTTAAAAAATTAGGAAGTATTTAAAATGATGAATGCATATTTATCATTGGTCAGTAGTGCAGCGCTATAAGTCTCACGGTGTATTT
>NW_017331439.1:0-200 GCF_000935625.1 Nanorana parkeri | reverse complement strand
TCTACCAACCTCCTTCTCCGTTGAAACACTCTCGTTGGCAAGCATCCATGCACAATCATCCACGACACATCCTTCTGCTTATTCAACAAATCCTTACAACCCACATTCTTCCACACCTCTTCACTTTCAACCACAGTCAAACCTCCTATCACCTCCAACTCTTCCCTACCTTCCACCCCCTTCAAAACCTTCTTACACTC
>NW_017331438.1:0-200 GCF_000935625.1 Nanorana parkeri | reverse complement strand
CCAGCACTCGGAGGCCCAGAACCTCCTGGAGAAGAACCAAAGGATCATGAAGCAGCGGATGATGACCAAGGTGAGGAAGTCAGACAAGTTAGATGCATTTCAGCCTTTCCATTCATCTTTTGACGAAGGTGCTCTTGCAGGAAGACTGTACTGACAAAAACATGAGGGCTGCCATTGTTGATCTCCTTCTAGAATACTAG
>NW_017331437.1:0-200 GCF_000935625.1 Nanorana parkeri | reverse complement strand
AGCTCTGGACGATGGAACAAGCGGACACCACACACAGCAGCAGGTAATTCCTCACACCCCAATGTAATAGAGATAAAGAAATATAGAAGAGTTATATCAGATAAAGACCAAGTGGTCCATCCAGTCTGTGCCTTTTATCATTTATTTTTTTGTTTATTTTTAAAGCGGACCTTTACACTCAAAAATCTAATTCTATCAAT
>NW_017331436.1:0-200 GCF_000935625.1 Nanorana parkeri | reverse complement strand
GAATAAAACGCAACTGGATGCAACGGTAGTAGAGGAGATGCCCTTTGGGACAAAATGGCACCGATCGCCAATTGCGAGGCGTCAACCTCCAAGGTATACTGCAAGAGGGGATCTGAGACTCGTAGGATGGGTGCTCTGGTAAATTGGTCCTTCAGATCATTAAAGGCCTGCTGTGCCTGGGGATTCCAAGAGAAACGAGA
>NW_017331435.1:0-200 GCF_000935625.1 Nanorana parkeri | reverse complement strand
TGACACTAAAGAAAAGGGTATCAGTAATTGGTATCTGTGAGTACCTGGACAAGTATCGGTACTTGTACCCGGTCTGGAAAAAATGGTATTGGTACATCCCTAATATATAAATATATAACAAATCATATATTAAAACAGGTATGCAAAAATCCCAGGAGTTCCGTAGCCAATGCTCCTTAAAAATGACAGCTGCCTCCTAA
>NW_017331434.1:0-200 GCF_000935625.1 Nanorana parkeri | reverse complement strand
ATTAGGGATGCACCGATACCGATACTAGTATCGGTGCTGATTACGAGTATTTGGGCGAGCACTTGTACTCCTCCAAATGCTCTGATACTTACCTCAAATACTGGAACTTCGGGTAAGAGGGAGATCTCCTTCTGACCGGCAGTGCTGAATGACCCGCCTTCCAGCTTCCTGATTGGTCAGGAAACCAGGCTGCCTAGCAA
>NW_017331433.1:0-200 GCF_000935625.1 Nanorana parkeri | reverse complement strand
GCCGTTGGCAAGGAGCTTATTTTGTTGATAAATGTTTGCCCCTTGGGCTGCTCCGTTTCTTGCGCCCTATTCGGGAGGTTTAGCTCTTTTTTGGAATGGGTTGTAAGGGAGGTGTCTGGGGCAAACTCTCTTATTCACTACTTAGATGATTTTTTATGTGTCGGCCCTCCGGATTCCAAATTGTGTGTTGTCCTTCTGGC
>NW_017331432.1:0-200 GCF_000935625.1 Nanorana parkeri | reverse complement strand
TGTGGCGATTCACAATAGCCAGAATTTTGCCATTTCTTCAAAGATGCGTGGATCATACAGGAAAGCAAAAGACTCACCGCTCCAGTTCCACCAGACTGCAAATCAGTACAGGCGTCGGGTGCAGGCTGCAGTGTGCTCCCACTTGTCAAACAACATCTCTCTAATATAGAGGGGTATAACCTATTCAGGAGGGACAGATG
>NW_017331431.1:0-200 GCF_000935625.1 Nanorana parkeri | reverse complement strand
GACCAATGAGTGCTCACAATTTGTGGAAAGTGGCACTAGAAGGGATGATCAGCGGTGTGGAATTCCTATTGGATGACGCACAGGACACGCACCTCCTTGCACCAGGCAGGTGGGGTTTTTTTTGCTACATGTGAGCGGCCGGCGTCCCTCCTCCAACACCGATCAGCCGCCTATCACAGTCCGGCAGATCGGTGTGTGGG
>NW_017331430.1:0-200 GCF_000935625.1 Nanorana parkeri | reverse complement strand
GGTGTTGGGGGAAGGGGAGGAGGCTGAGCATCAAGCGGGGGAAGCCAAAACACATTTCATTTCTTTTTTTTTTATATAATTGAAAATAAATGCAGGCATCAAGGGGATATAAGGGGATGGCGTATTTTTCCGTCTATAAGACGCCCCCGTGTATAAGATGCCCCCAACTTTTCTTACCCAAAATTAAGAAATCAATATTT
>NW_017331429.1:0-200 GCF_000935625.1 Nanorana parkeri | reverse complement strand
CGTGGGGTACTTGGACGATCTGCTCCTGCGAGCGGAGTCCCGTTCCTCTCTGGTGTCGGCCCTGGGGGTCACAGTGCGTTCCCTGGAGGAGTTCGGCTGGATCCTGAACGTCCAGAAGTCTTGCTTGGTGCCTTCCCCTGGCCTGGAGTATCTGGGCCGGGTCCTGGACACGGTCGCGGCCAGGGTGTTTCTCCCCCCGG
>NW_017331428.1:0-200 GCF_000935625.1 Nanorana parkeri | reverse complement strand
TTTATCAGAATGGTCTTCTTTGCTGTCAACAGACAGAGGTGTTCCCACCTGGAGAGGCATCTTGAGGAGTCTGTGGGGGGGAAGTGGGCAGAGAATGGAATAAACATGTGATCGGTGTGCAGGACCTCAGACTCCCTGCATGAGTGGACATATAAGACAGGACCGTAGACCAGAAATGCTGGATCCTGGGGCACAGCCAT
>NW_017331427.1:0-200 GCF_000935625.1 Nanorana parkeri | reverse complement strand
TTCAAGTAGTCATCAGTACAAGGGTTGTTAGTCGGCAATACCGAAGAGGGTAGAAGTTTGGGGTGGAATCCGTAGTTGGCGTAGAAAGGGGACATTCGTGACGAGGAATTTGCGGCGTTATTGAAAGCGATTTCCGCCAACGGCAACAGATCTACCCAGTCATCCTGTAAGAAGGTGCAATGGCAACGAAGATACTGCTC
>NW_017331426.1:0-200 GCF_000935625.1 Nanorana parkeri | reverse complement strand
GGACCTCGGCTCCACAAGTAAGTCCTTCACCTTTGTGATTTGATACATTTTTGTTTTTCCACCCGTCACACACAGACACTGGCTGTCCCTATACCCCCCACATTCCCAGGATCTGCTCTCTAATTTTCCCCCTTCTTTTTTCCTAGTTCACAGGGTTCGCCCCCTGTTCTTAGAGCAGCAATCCAGATCATTTGCACCTA
>NW_017331425.1:0-200 GCF_000935625.1 Nanorana parkeri | reverse complement strand
TTTTTAAAACATGCCCTGAATTCCCTAGAGGAGTTTCAGGCTGGTATAACGATATTTGCAGGAGATCTGAATGTACATATGGACAGATCTTTAGATTCCTCATCCTGTCGCTCCAGTGTCACTTATAGACAAATCGCTAAGCTTAAGCTATATCTCCACAAACTTCAACTAATGGACACCTGGCGTATCTTACATCCACA
>NW_017331424.1:0-200 GCF_000935625.1 Nanorana parkeri | reverse complement strand
GGTAAGGGGACAACATTTTTAAAACAAAACCCGGTGACATTGTATCCCCGGGAACATAAAATAAACCATTTTTTATTTTTTTTTAAATACCTGATCCCCTTATCCACCAAAAGTGCGGCCTCCCGTCTCCCACTCTGTCAGAAGCTGCATTCAGCGCGATGCTGGTTACTACTTAAACCGGCGCGCGCTGTGTGCCGCTT
>NW_017331423.1:0-200 GCF_000935625.1 Nanorana parkeri | reverse complement strand
TGTTAGCTCCTGTGTGATAGCAATAAAGTTAAGTGAAAAATGAAAAATTGATAAGAAAAAAATACACATTTTAAAAAAATAAGTAAAAAGAAATAATAATTAAAATGATTAAAATCAATAAAAAGTTAAAAAAAATTATAAAATAACAAATTATAAAAAATGAAAAAATGTAATAATTTTTTTAAAAAAACAATAAAAAG
>NW_017331422.1:0-200 GCF_000935625.1 Nanorana parkeri | reverse complement strand
TGGTCTTCATCCTCTATTAAATATCTAGGAGTTCACCTCCCGAGGGACCTAAAGCGCACTTTTAGCCTCAACTTTTTGCCACTACTTCAGACAGTCCAATCGGACCTCCTTGGGTGGACACGACAGGCTTTTACTTGGACGGGAAGGTGCAATGTTATAAAACAAAACGTGCTACCTAGGTTCCTCTACCCGTTCCAAGC
>NW_017331421.1:0-200 GCF_000935625.1 Nanorana parkeri | reverse complement strand
GTATGGTAAGTGTGAGCCTTTTAAAGAGACGGTGTGTTGGGCTGTTTTTTTCATAACAATTGTTGTGATTTCCGCCCTCCTCACGAAGAGCATCGAGAGGACCCGGTTGTGGAGCGAAGGTGAGACGCTACTTTCCTCGTTTAAAGAAATCCACGGCCGCCTTTCCCTACATGGATGAGATAAAGGAACTTATTATGGAG
>NW_017331420.1:0-200 GCF_000935625.1 Nanorana parkeri | reverse complement strand
CGTAGTCCCAAGGGTGAGCTAACCACTGACCCAATAGCTATGAATAAAATATTGGAGGAGTTTTTTGGGGCTCTTTATAAGGAGGACCCCTATGATGAAACAGCGGCCATACGGTTCCTGGATAACATTCGTCTCCGAAGTCTTTCGCTAGAGCAATTGGATTTACTTAACGCAGATATCTCCAAGGAGGAAATTCTAGG
>NW_017331419.1:0-200 GCF_000935625.1 Nanorana parkeri | reverse complement strand
CTGACTTCCCTCCAGGTTGTGACTGTGTCTTTAATGAGCATGTGTGATTTAATGTGAGGGGGAAGGAAGGGTAGAGACGAGTGAAGGGTGCCCGCGAGGGACCATGGGTGGGTTAGCTGTTGTTCCAGCGGGGTATTGGAGTAAAGGGATGTGCCCAGTATCCAATCTCTAATGTGGCGGAAGATGCTGGCTAGATTGTA
>NW_017331418.1:0-200 GCF_000935625.1 Nanorana parkeri | reverse complement strand
GGCCTATTTAAGATGGCCACTGCGGCGGCCATCACACCTGTAAGCGCTCCCTCCCTCTCCTCCCGGACGCTGCAGATTCAGAGCAGCCAGGAGGAGAGAGAGGGAGCGCTGACAGTTGTATTTGCCACCTTTCTAAGCAGAGGAGCGGCAGGTAAGTTCCTGCCCCCCCCCCCCCTGCACACACACACACACCCCCCACA
>NW_017331417.1:0-200 GCF_000935625.1 Nanorana parkeri | reverse complement strand
GGCCTTGGGGCGGCAGGGAGAGTAAATCCGGCCCTGCTTGCTGGTTCATTCATCAGAGCAAATCGGAGGAAAGGCTGTTCCCTCTCTCCATTCTCACTCCATTTGCTGTGGTCCCAGGCCCCCCAGAGGAGTGGTGGACCCCTAAAACCACAGCAGTGGTGTGGGTGAGGGCACCACATCTGCAGGCTGATACATGTGAT
>NW_017331416.1:0-200 GCF_000935625.1 Nanorana parkeri | reverse complement strand
GATATACCCCAGGTATTTCACTTCCTCCATTCCCAAAGCACCCTTTCAGGGTTTATTGTAAATCCCGCTTTCCAAAGGAAGTCCAGCACTGACTGGACTTTGGGCAAGTGTGATTCCCACTATGTCATCCAAATATACCGAGGCATACTCCTGGTGAGGTCTTAAAACCCTATCCATTGCTCGCTGGAATGTGGCTGGAG
>NW_017331415.1:0-200 GCF_000935625.1 Nanorana parkeri | reverse complement strand
TGGGGCAGGGGGCGTGTCTGGCGGTGAAGTCGTACATGGACTCCACGCTGGGACGGTACGTGGTCAATGTGACGAGCGGCGCGGTCCTGTGTAGCCGGGCGCTGTGCGCAGGAAACGGGCGCTGCGCGCGCAAAGACTCCGCTTCTAACCGCCACCTCCACCTGGACCCCGCCAGCTTCCGCATCAAGAGGAACCCCGAG
>NW_017331414.1:0-200 GCF_000935625.1 Nanorana parkeri | reverse complement strand
TGCTGTGAGAACCTGTAAAGAATAAGGTGACCAGATTCCCTCATGTCCATGATTTATGCAGAAACTTCTTTTAAGGGAATCTGGTAACCTTTTTTTTTTTAACAGGTAAATCTTTATTAGTTTTGAAACACACAACATTCAACAACCATCACGACAAAATGAATAGCATCACAGTACAGCATTACAACATTCGGTACGAG
>NW_017331413.1:0-200 GCF_000935625.1 Nanorana parkeri | reverse complement strand
GGACTACAAGGCCCAGCATAAAAAGGAGGCTTTGCAGCAATAAACAGTGTCTGTCCCATAAACAATGTGGCCGGGATACTATTCAATGATCGCAGGGTGTGTTCTATTTTACAGCGAAGAGGATAAAAGGCGCGTGTAGGGAGACGAGAGGAGAAGAGTGGAGAAGAGGGGAGAGGATAGAGGAGAAGAGGGGAGAGGAT
>NW_017331412.1:0-200 GCF_000935625.1 Nanorana parkeri | reverse complement strand
GGAAGTGCTTTACATCACTTCCTGTTCATTCATGAGTCTCTGAATGGGGAGTGGCACTCTGTACACAGCCTTTTCCCCACTCTGAAACTGCTTGATAGTAAATATTTTCTGAATGAATGGGAAGCCTCTGTACTTTCGATTCATTTAGAACAGATGCTGCAGAAAAAAAATTGAGGACTTTGTGTCCTCAATTTCTTTTT
>NW_017331411.1:0-200 GCF_000935625.1 Nanorana parkeri | reverse complement strand
CCGCATTCTGACAGCGGAGAGGGGACCGGAGGGAGTTTGTGAAACGACCTCCCTCTGATCCCCTGTGACAGAGGCAGTATGAGGCTCACACTGGAGCCCGGGACCAGCTTGATAGCGGGAAGGGGGGGAGGGAGCAAGCCTCGGAGGAGGCGCACGTCACGGGACCTCATACTAGCGATCCGCCGGCTCTATAGCCGGCG
>NW_017331410.1:0-200 GCF_000935625.1 Nanorana parkeri | reverse complement strand
TTTAACTTGGATCCTATAGACACGTTCTATGCACACAGTCAGATGTTGCTATTATGGATGCTTTTGTGACAGCATATTTTATGCAAAGAGGTAAAGGGAAAGACCCGGTGAGTTGATGTATGGTATGCCGTTAAGTTATAATCACACCTGGTGACCACAATGCTTCCCTTCTGTGTGTAAAAGAAACTCGAGTAGGATTT
>NW_017331409.1:0-200 GCF_000935625.1 Nanorana parkeri | reverse complement strand
TGTGCTCTTTGTGGCTCCCCAGGTTTGGGGTCTCTTTTGATTACCTTCAGCTTTTGACGGTTGTCTGCTTATCACACTCTCCCCACCATCTATTGGGAGGTCCTCTCTGTCCTTTGGCAAGCTTGGGCCCTTGCTCTGCTGGTCTGGCCGGGCGCACAAGGATTACTCTCTGGGAGCGATCTCCTCCATCTCCTGAGGAA
>NW_017331408.1:0-200 GCF_000935625.1 Nanorana parkeri | reverse complement strand
GCAGGACCGGCCGATGAGCACAGAAATGAAATCTTTCCATGCAGTCACATGACACCGCACTGAGCAGAGTCCAGACATCACTTCTCTGCCTGGAAGGATGAACTCACAATGAACACGCAGCATGTCCAGAAAGTGGTGACACCGGAGGCAGTAACCAGTGACACAGGAAGACGTGACACAGGAAGACGCGACACAGGAAG
>NW_017331407.1:0-200 GCF_000935625.1 Nanorana parkeri | reverse complement strand
TTTGATGAGAAGGGGTATCGTCTGCATGGGATACAGTAATCGCACAAAGCTGATCATGCGTATTAAGTGGCATCTACCTAGAATGGACAAAGGGAGGTCTCGCCACTTTTTTAGTTCCTGTGTGATTTTCCTAAACAAGGGGACATAGGATAATTTACAGGATAATTTAATACCTAAATAGGTGATGGATCGTCTTTGGA
>NW_017331406.1:0-200 GCF_000935625.1 Nanorana parkeri | reverse complement strand
CGTGCGCCGCGAGGAGACGCTACAGCCCGTTGTGCGCATGCACGGTCCCGAATCGTGATCCCGGGGCGTAACGAGGTAGGCTTCTTACAGGACCCCCCCTAAGGGGAACCCCTCCGGGGTTCGGGCTAGGGGACTGACGCTGAGGATACCTGCGGTGGTATTCCCTCACCAGTCGTGGAGCATGGACATCCCCCACATCT
>NW_017331405.1:0-200 GCF_000935625.1 Nanorana parkeri | reverse complement strand
CTTTAGCTGGATCAGTGGCCACCCCTTCAGCAGAAACAATGTGACCTACATAGGTAACTGATGACCGGCAGAACTTACACTTGTCTGCTGACAACTTCAGTCCTTCTTCTTTTAGGCGATTTAAGACCCGCATGAGACGCTCTTCATGTTCCTCCAATGTGGCTCCGAATACAATAATGTCATCAAGATACACAAGACAT
>NW_017331404.1:0-200 GCF_000935625.1 Nanorana parkeri | reverse complement strand
GGTGCACAGGGCCAATCGTAGATGGCAATGAAGGATACCAGGGTAAGTTCAAAGTTCGTGGCCCGCAGGGGTTTGTGTCATCAGTTCCCTCCTAGAGGACCGGAGCCTACTCCTGGCTCAGCGAGGGGTCCGCGGGGGGAGGGGTGCCATCTCCGAGGGTTCATCAGGAAACTCCAGCCAGTTGGGGACATCCACAGAGT
>NW_017331403.1:0-200 GCF_000935625.1 Nanorana parkeri | reverse complement strand
GGCACCAAACATTTAGACACACCAAATATTGCTTCCCAGTTTCAGGCCTATTATAGGCAACTTTATGACCTTACCTCCAAGACCCCACCACAGTCGGACCCGACCGCAAGGCTGACAGTCATTGACTCCTTTCTTTCCAAACATAGTCCCCCATCCCTGACTGCGATCTCCAGGACTGACCTTGAAGCCCCAATCACTTC
>NW_017331402.1:0-200 GCF_000935625.1 Nanorana parkeri | reverse complement strand
TGCCCAATCTGAGCCCCTCCTCCACCCACCACTGCCCAATCCTAGCCCCTCCTCCACACACTCAGCGTGCAATATGCAAATACTCCACTTTCGTGCTGGGACACGCCCACTTCATATTTCGTATTACAAAATGGCCGCCTTGGAAACCCACGAGGGTGTCGGTGTTTTATCAAAGTTTGTGACTACGTTAGAATGTGTGA
>NW_017331401.1:0-200 GCF_000935625.1 Nanorana parkeri | reverse complement strand
AAACAGTTGGGCGGAGCTAGCTGTCACTGCCAACTCCGCCCAATTGTTTTTTTTTAAAATCTTTATTTCTTTTTTTATTTTTCAATTTATTAACATTTTAAAATTATTTTTTCAACCTATTTTCATTGATTTGAGGAGGTACCGAGCAGAATAGATGACCCAAATGCCGCTTGGTGGCATTCGGCTATTCACTCACTGCC
>NW_017331400.1:0-200 GCF_000935625.1 Nanorana parkeri | reverse complement strand
CCTGTTCTGCTTCTCCATGGCCAACAATCTTCCACCCAGATCCTTCCATTGAAAAACCAAACCATGTGTGCCAATGGGGCCACACACAGTACCAATGTTGGTCAATTCTGCTTCCGCTTCTCCTGTTCTATGGCCCACAATCTTCCACCTGGATCCTTCCATTGAAATATCGAAACGGGTGCACCAACAGGGCCACACAC
>NW_017331399.1:0-200 GCF_000935625.1 Nanorana parkeri | reverse complement strand
TTAGAGGGAGGTCAACAGCAGGATCTCAAATACAAGTAGAGCACACCTGGAAGCATGCTGCATTTTGTCATTGACATATAAGGTTGCCAATAACACTTTCAGGCTTTTATTACCTCTCACTGTGACTACAGTATTTTCACCAAAAGGAAAAAAACATAACAATGCAAACAGTGTATATTGGATGTTAGGTCTACAATATA
>NW_017331398.1:0-200 GCF_000935625.1 Nanorana parkeri | reverse complement strand
CCCCAAATAGATTGATGAGGTCAAATACTTTTGGGATTTGATTTCTGGTTCGTGATAGTAGGAGGATTATATCATCCGCAAACATTGCTACTTTAAACTCCTCGGTGCCTATCCAAAGGCCTGTGAACGCGGCAGAAGTAGTAAGTGACCTAGATAGGAGTTCTAGTGCTATATTAAAAAGGAGTGGGGAGAGGGGGCAT
>NW_017331397.1:0-200 GCF_000935625.1 Nanorana parkeri | reverse complement strand
GTCAGCTCCCATTCTGCCCTTTCCTCCATTAGTATATGATCAGCTCTCACTTTGATTTATGTACAACCCAGTTGCATGATCAATTTTGTCTCTCCCAATGGTCAGGTCTAGGTTTGGCCAAATAATCTTTGCTGAGCTAGTATAATGCCTGATTGGGCAGTAATGTAGGAAAAATGATTGATTGGGCACACATTTGCAAT
>NW_017331396.1:0-200 GCF_000935625.1 Nanorana parkeri | reverse complement strand
GACGTCGGCGGCCAGCGAGGAGAGGACGGGAGCCGGGAGGACGGAGCCAGCATGCAGAGAGGTAAGTGCAGGGGAGGGGCAGGGGGAGGACGGACTGGCTGCAGTCTAATTACAAGTGATTTTGGCGACATCGCCAGGATCACTTGTAAAGAAGCAAGCTTCCCTGTTCTACATTTAGCCCTGCTTGTGCAAAGCAGGGC
>NW_017331395.1:0-200 GCF_000935625.1 Nanorana parkeri | reverse complement strand
TTGTTGAGAGAGGAAAGGGGAACGTGAGATTTCCCAGTGGAGGAGTCCAATGAGGGGTTAATGGTGAATTTCAAATCCCCACCTAATATCAGAATGCCATCGGCAAAATTTTCTAGTCTGTCTAAGATTGAAAGCAGAGTCCATATTTGATTGTGGTTGGGAAGATAGACATTAGCGAATGTTATTTTTTTGGAAAGTAT
>NW_017331394.1:0-200 GCF_000935625.1 Nanorana parkeri | reverse complement strand
CTGCTCCAGATTTTAGCTGCTCCACTTTTGATAAATTACCCTCAATATCTTCGATCTTACCCAAAATAGAAGTAGAAGCACATCTAAAAAAAGACGATTCACAAATAGACAAAAATGGTCGAGGGAACGTTCCACTAGCGACAGTGAGGGAGAATCACTAAAAAAGTCAGTCAATTTTTTAGAGGAAGCGGAGAGTTTCT
>NW_017331393.1:0-200 GCF_000935625.1 Nanorana parkeri | reverse complement strand
TGGTAACACTTACCCCATAGTTCTCTTTTAAGTAAAAAAATAATTTTTTGATTAACATTTTTTTTAAATAAATATAAGTAAAAAATAATAAGAAATAATTATAAAAAATAATAAGTAAAAGATGATAAGATAAATAACATTTTAAAAAGTAAAAAAATAAAAAATGTAAAAATAAAAAAAGTAATACAATTTTTTTTTTT
>NW_017331392.1:0-200 GCF_000935625.1 Nanorana parkeri | reverse complement strand
GAGCCATACTCATAACAGCAGTCCAATATACCAGGAAACACATATGTGGGCGATAATACCCCCAAAAAAGGATAGCCGCAACTAAGAAGGGAGGGGAGGGTGGGGCAAGTTGTTTTGAAGAAGATCACTGTTGAGGAGAGCTTCTGACAGAAAATATGTCGAATCACGTCAATATTAGTCCTAAGATCTTCCTAGTGACA
>NW_017331391.1:0-200 GCF_000935625.1 Nanorana parkeri | reverse complement strand
CATGCATGCCATTCCTCTGCAGTGTACGCCGTATTGTGTCAAAGGAAACAATCACCCCAATTTGGCTCTCTACTTTCTCTCTTTCTCTGATTAAATGATTAGACAGGGCTGCTGTTCCATCAAAGTTTGCGACTAGGTTGGAATGTGTGACCGGTGACGTTTCAATGTAATCCCGCCCAGTAAAAAACGATATATGCAGT
>NW_017331390.1:0-200 GCF_000935625.1 Nanorana parkeri | reverse complement strand
AGGGTACATGGACCATCCTGGCAGTGTGTATACAGGGTACACGGACCATCCTGGCAGATGAATAATTTCACTTCCATTCTATGAGGGACAATCCCACATGTACCATTTCCCAGGATGCTTTGGGCCCTGATTTTCCATATTCCTCCTATTATTGCATGTACACACAATGCAATACAGGACTGTACACACAATACAATACA
>NW_017331389.1:0-200 GCF_000935625.1 Nanorana parkeri | reverse complement strand
AATCAGTGCATAACTTTTTAACATAACAGACACTTGTGCAAGAACATATTAATTTAGGTTGTTGGGTTCAGATACACTTTAATACATTTTCACTTCAATAAATTAGTGTCCATGTTACATTGCCACTGTTTCCAGACATTTAAACACTTATGAGTATGCTCTCTGTAATCTTTGTTCTTTCCTCTTTATGATAACAGACT
>NW_017331388.1:0-200 GCF_000935625.1 Nanorana parkeri | reverse complement strand
GTGGTGGAGGTATGTAGGGAGGTTTTGGAGCGTGGAAGGTTGGCAGAGTCGATGTATGAGGGGGTTATTGTGTTATTGTATAAGAAGGGTGATAAGCGGGATCTGAAGAACTGGAGGCCGATTTCACTGCTTAATACAGATTATAAAATTATTGCTAAGGTGTTGGCTGATAGGGTGAAGGGGGTGATTGATAGGATGGT
>NW_017331387.1:0-200 GCF_000935625.1 Nanorana parkeri | reverse complement strand
GCTTGCTAGCATATGCAGGCTTCATTTGTAAATACATTGTAACAAGGTTGTATTTTCTTTATGTGTAGATCAAGTCTTGCTGCATTTGTACATATTGTCACTTCCAGCAAGCCTGCCAGTGTTTATAAAAATTGTTCTTATCTAACTCTTCATGGAGTGAAAGGAGAACTATGGGGTTCTATCTTTTCTTTATTATTGCA
>NW_017331386.1:0-200 GCF_000935625.1 Nanorana parkeri | reverse complement strand
GTTCGAGTCGAACTCACATTCGGCTCGAACATCGAGCCCATTCTCTACCATTACTTTATACACATTTCGAAGTAAATTTGGAAGTAGGAGCTGTTCACTTAGGAAAATGAATGAACACTTTGCAAAGATAGTGAAAGCTGTGCTCATTTTGAATACTAAGAGGGTTATTCACAAAAAGGTGACGAGTTTGGAGAAGGCAG
>NW_017331385.1:0-200 GCF_000935625.1 Nanorana parkeri | reverse complement strand
TAGTTGTGGGTCCTGGACAGCTGCCCTCAGCAGTCCTGTAATAGATTCTGTCATACCGCTTAAAGCAAGAAATGACATTAAGTAGAGGGAGCTCTCTGGGTGCTACAAGTAGACTTTGATATTTTGCAGAAGCACTTTTAAACTTAAACAGACAATCTGCCTGCTATTCCTATGTTAATTGTTATGTCCAAAAAGAGGGG
>NW_017331384.1:0-200 GCF_000935625.1 Nanorana parkeri | reverse complement strand
TCAGCAGGCTCATCAGGGATGAAGATGTAGTTATTTCTGCAGGGAGTCTGTAGTGGGGGGGAAGCAGTTCAGACTTAGTGGCACCAGCAGGGCATGGCACACAAAATGTCCACCCGAGAGTTCCATAGAGGAGTACAGATATTAGGTCCAGGACAATACACAGTACTAGCCCCACTGGCAATTTAAAACCTTAATCCAGG
>NW_017331383.1:0-200 GCF_000935625.1 Nanorana parkeri | reverse complement strand
GGTGCAACTAAACTTTTCCAGTGGCGCACTATGGTCAATCTTACCGCCAGCAGGATGTGAGATACTATAATCCTATATTGGGGTGGAATGTTTTCAATACCCAACGATAGGATTGCTAGTTCGGGCGAGTGCTGCACCATAAATCCCGTGGTCTGTGAGATCTTCTGGAATACCTGGCGCCAGAAACTCCTCAGACATCT
>NW_017331382.1:0-200 GCF_000935625.1 Nanorana parkeri | reverse complement strand
GCGGATAACATAACCCTGGCCAAGGACCTGATAACGTCCACCGATGCTTCGGCAAAAAAAGCGGAGGACAGCCTAATATTCTGTAGAATAGACGAGATCTCAGTTTTACCGAGGTCCTCTGACACAGCGGTTTCCACGCTGTCAACCCATGCCTCCAGAGCCTTGGAGGTAGCCGCCATGGCCACCGCTGGCTTACAGGC
>NW_017331381.1:0-200 GCF_000935625.1 Nanorana parkeri | reverse complement strand
CCGGCCGAAAATCTGAACTGCGCTTGCGCCTGCCCCAAGATCCTTTGCGGTCGCCCGAAATGTTTTAGATTTTCGGACGGGAGTACGTGGCGAAGACACAGGTAAGTTTAACCTCCATGGCGGTCTGATTATTTAATTTTTTTTCCTTTTTTGTTCTATTTTTTTCCTTTTTTGTTCTATTTTTTTTTCCTTTTAAAATT
>NW_017331380.1:0-200 GCF_000935625.1 Nanorana parkeri | reverse complement strand
ATAGACCCCATAGTACTGTGTCCCCAGTTATGAATGAACAGTACGTGATTTACATCACTTCCTGTTCATTCATGATTTTCTCAATGAGGAGAAGCACTCACTACAGAGGTTTTTCCCCAGTCAGAAACTGTCAATAGTAGATATTTTACTATCAGCAGTTTCTGAATGAATGGGAAGTGCTTCCCATTCATTGGGAAAAG
>NW_017331379.1:0-200 GCF_000935625.1 Nanorana parkeri | reverse complement strand
AATCCGGGGAGCATAAAACAAACTTTTTTTTTTTTATATATACACTGATCCCTGCATCCACCAAAAGTGCGGCCTCCCGTCTCCCACGCTGTTAGAAGCTGTATACGGCCCGTGCTGGTTTCTACTTAAACTGGCGCGCGCTGTGTGCAGCTTCTGAGTATATACGCTATTAGCATAGCGGGAGCGATGCAAAATGCGCA
>NW_017331378.1:0-200 GCF_000935625.1 Nanorana parkeri | reverse complement strand
ATGGGCGCAAGCAGTGGCCATATTGAGTGGGGCAATTTAGACGAATAAAGTCCTGGATTAGTCTGACCCTAGTTCATTTTAATATTTATTACAATCTGTAGTATGTTTATTTTTGAAGTTCCGCGGGTGGCCCAGGTGCAGTACAGCCTTCTTGGCCAATCTTCTTACTTCTAAGTAAGTCAGGTAGTTGGAGATCTCAG
>NW_017331377.1:0-200 GCF_000935625.1 Nanorana parkeri | reverse complement strand
TATTGACTCTGCAGACAGTTGGCAACTTCTGCTCACTGTGCGCTTCAGAATGCGCTGACCCTGTTCTGTCATCTTACTTGGCTTACCACTTTGTGGCAGTTGACAGTGGAATATTAAGTAGCAAGGACATTTCACGAATGTACTTATTGAAGAGGTGGAAACCTATCACGGTACCATGCTTGAATTCACTGATCTCCTGA
>NW_017331376.1:0-200 GCF_000935625.1 Nanorana parkeri | reverse complement strand
CCTATCCCCGACCAGATTTTTCAACCAGACACCAAGCGATTTTATATAGAAAAGGTGCGGGAAATGTTTTCAGCACAATCTTTTTCCCCCCTTTTTTTCCCCCTTTTCTCTTTCACAATATGACCACATACTTCTTTTCCATCTTACCATATCTTGTAAGGGAGATATGGGAAATGCCCCCCTCCTCCAGATATCGTGGT
>NW_017331375.1:0-200 GCF_000935625.1 Nanorana parkeri | reverse complement strand
TGCTCGTGCGGCTGCCGGCTGAATGTGTCAGACGCAGCAGACAGGGGCGGGACACCTCTCCCCGTGTGCAACTTCGGCCACACAAGCACTGCGGGAGGATAGGACGCCCGCGTCTCTAGAACGCACTGGAATGCCGTGGGGTTGCACCACAGCCATGTGCCCCGCCCACAGTTTGATCACCCGCACATTAGGCACATTAG
>NW_017331374.1:0-200 GCF_000935625.1 Nanorana parkeri | reverse complement strand
CTATTGGCAAGTGAACCGCATTGATATTTCTATGCTATAAACTAGAGATTCAGTTTGCAGCTTTCGGTGTTTTATTTTATTTTTATTTATTTTTTTGCCGAAAGTAATAAAATTAAATTTACATTTTTCAATATTGCAGAATAAGGAAAAAAAATGATTAAAAGTCAAAGTGAATTTTTTAACGTTTATTTTTAACTAGT
>NW_017331373.1:0-200 GCF_000935625.1 Nanorana parkeri | reverse complement strand
GCCTTTGTAACGCCCCAGCCACATTCCAAGCATTCATAAATTATATTTTCAGAGACCTCCTTGATGTCTGTGTTGTTGTATACTTAGATGACATCCTTATATATTCAAATAACTTAGAGCACCATCGCAGACATGTCAGATGGGTTCTTTCCAGACTGTGTGTACACAATCTCTATGCCAAACTCGAAAAATGCACTTTT
>NW_017331372.1:0-200 GCF_000935625.1 Nanorana parkeri | reverse complement strand
ATTTAAAAACAAACCCAAAATTGTTTTTTCTAATTTTAATTTATTTAACTTTATTTTTTTTTGTTTGTATTTAAATTTTTATTTATTATTTTTTTTTACTTTTTAAATTTTTTAGTCTTTTAACATTTTAGTTTAACTTTATCTTTTTAAACTTCTTTTGTTTTTTACTTTATTGCTGGGAGCAATAGCCAGCCTGCTAT
>NW_017331371.1:0-200 GCF_000935625.1 Nanorana parkeri | reverse complement strand
AGCACTGAATACTGAAAAATGGCCTGGACAGGAAAGGGGTTAACACCGCGGACTTCAAGTGGTTAAATCCGCACAGACCCCCTGTGAGCAGCACAGCCTCCTTTAACCCCGCACAGACCACCTGAGAGCAACACAGCCACCATTAACCCCACACAGACCACTGTTTGCTCCAGTTTTGAGCAATTACCCCCAATGTCTTT
>NW_017331370.1:0-200 GCF_000935625.1 Nanorana parkeri | reverse complement strand
CTTAAAATTCCTACCAGACCTTAAGGGTATGGTATGACTTTGAGAGGGAACCCCACACACTTTTTGTTTTGTAAATTGTAAGTTGGGGTTGCTCCTAAAATTCCTACCAGATCTAAAGGGTCTGAAGTGATTTTTGGGGGGAACCCTACGCTTTTTTTTTTTTTTTTTAAATGGGGTTCCTCCTAACATTCCTACCAGAC
>NW_017331369.1:0-200 GCF_000935625.1 Nanorana parkeri | reverse complement strand
TGGACAGGGGGAGGATGAGGCTGCAGCCATGGAGGGAGGAGGTCGGGACCGTGCAGCAGTGCATGCAAAAGCTATCCTTCCTCCTCTGCTGAGTGGGAAGTGGCAATCTGGGTTGCAGAGATTGTTAATGCACTTAGAGACAGGGGGCTGTCCTCTAGAGTCAGGATGGGGAAGTGCAGCAGAGGCAGCTGGTCCAGAAA
>NW_017331368.1:0-200 GCF_000935625.1 Nanorana parkeri | reverse complement strand
CCTTGCAAAATAAAGGGAGACAGTACAGTTAAAATACAATTCAATACAAGAGGATTAGGAGGGTCCTGCTCCTTAGTTTCCAATATAAAAGAAGAGGCAAGTAGTGCAAAAGGTGATAATTATAAATAAAACATTTATTGCATTGGAATGAAGATGTTACATCTCATCGGTTTGATTATTAGAGGACAGCGGAGGAGTTG
>NW_017331367.1:0-200 GCF_000935625.1 Nanorana parkeri | reverse complement strand
GCACTACAGTTATAAGGTAAGTCATTGAGTCGGTGAAAAGGAGGGGGGGGTGTTAGGGGGCCCAGAAAATGCCCACATTGTGCAGTGTTTTATTTGAGAGAAATGGATTATAATAGGGAACATTACTCTAATGTTCCTTATTATAACCTATTTCTCTATCCAGTGTTGAATTAAATATTGCAGTCCAGTGCGTTGCTAAG
>NW_017331366.1:0-200 GCF_000935625.1 Nanorana parkeri | reverse complement strand
GTGTCCCCAGTTATGAATGAACAGGCTGTGATTTTCATCACTTCCTGTTCATTCATAAATTTATGAATGGGGAGGAGCACTCACTACAGAAGCTTCTCCCCATACATAAACTGGTGATAGTAATTATTTTTACTCAATTTTTCATTGAGTGCTGGAGCAGCAGAAAAAGAAATTGGGGACTCTGTGTCCTCAATTTCTTT
>NW_017331365.1:0-200 GCF_000935625.1 Nanorana parkeri | reverse complement strand
GTGTCTATGTTTGTTGTTAAAAAATGAAAAAGCCAATAAAACTATCTGATTTAAAAAAAAAAAAACTCCATCCCTGTCTATTCCTATCTCACCACCTAGTGGTAGGAAGGGTGAAACACAAATTACATTAGAGTCCATTTATCTCTGAGGAGTTTTTTTTTTTTTTATCCCCTCAGGTTTGCAGTGCTCTGGTTAGGGGG
>NW_017331364.1:0-200 GCF_000935625.1 Nanorana parkeri | reverse complement strand
CGTTACTGTTGATGGTAGGTTGTAGGGAGGGCAGTCGCCGTTGAGGCGAGGAGGTAGAATCCATGTCTCTATCCGGGACCAGGTTAAAGTCCCCACACACAATTAGCGCCCCCTTTTGGACCTTCCGTGCCTTTTTAAGCAGGCGATTGACAAAACGTATTTGGTGGGTATTGGGTGCATAAAGGTTCACGATGGTGTAG
>NW_017331363.1:0-200 GCF_000935625.1 Nanorana parkeri | reverse complement strand
GTTTTAACTTCTGAGACTACCATCCTAAACTATTTTGGGCAGTGAAACTGAACCCATATTGAGCTTTACTAAGAGACATCCTTAACTAGAATTGTAACTGAACATGAGAAGAACACCCATCAAGTTATTGCCATCTATGTCCCTCTTAGGAAGAGTCACCTTCCCATTTGTCCTGGTGACTCACTGAAACCAAGTTATCA
>NW_017331362.1:0-200 GCF_000935625.1 Nanorana parkeri | reverse complement strand
ACTTCTGCGTAGTCCCGCCAAGAAGTGCGGAGAAAGTGGCAGAAATCCTCATTGGATTTGAGATATCCTGGGAAGCGCCACAAGATATTATTGGCTACCTTCGGAGCAACTGAGAGCTCCAGTGATATGGGGGCATGGTCGGATATAACTATAGCATGCAGGTCAGATGAGCGAACCATTTGTAGCAAAGGGTTCGTGCA
>NW_017331361.1:0-200 GCF_000935625.1 Nanorana parkeri | reverse complement strand
GTGTTCGGCCCGTCCCGGCCCCTATGCCCGAAGCTGCTGGCAGCCGAATGTTGTGCCGTCAGATGAGCTGCGGAGGGGATCGTGGCAGGCAGTGCTGAGGTCCCCACCGCTGCGACCTGTCCTGTTGGCTCTCTCTCTCTCTCCTCCCGGCCGCTGCAGCTACAATTATAGGCTCACCAGAGCACGCAGGGTTGTGGAGT
>NW_017331360.1:0-200 GCF_000935625.1 Nanorana parkeri | reverse complement strand
TCCTGAGACCCTCCGCACGTCTCCCCCTCCTGAGACCCTCTAGCTGGATACCTCAGGCTGGCACCCCAGAGCAGAGTGGCAGCACAGGGTGCTCTATGTACAGGTATGTTGCAGCAAAGACCCCACAGCTACTTTAGACATATTGCCTGTTTTTTCTGTCCTGTGCTTTATTCTGCATTGCTGTATAACGTATTGCTGGG
>NW_017331359.1:0-200 GCF_000935625.1 Nanorana parkeri | reverse complement strand
AATGGATCCGGCCAAGGTGGATTGTATCCTGGAATGGCCTACCCCCAAAAGTAGGAAAGCCTTACAACGTTTTCTGGGTTTTGCAAATTTCTACCGGAAATTTGTAAAAAACTTCTCGTTAATAGTTAAACCTCTGTCCTCCCTAACTAGTACAAAACAACCCTATCTCTGGACCAAACAAGCTCAAGACGCTTTTGACC
>NW_017331358.1:0-200 GCF_000935625.1 Nanorana parkeri | reverse complement strand
GAGTAGGGGTACAAGTACCCCTTACTCATTCACAAAGGGGGAGTGGCATCTGGGTGCTCAATTAAAGGAAAGGAGGTACCCAGATGCAGATGAGCCCCCTGCCCACAGACCCCCCCAACCACCGGGTCAGATTGGTGGGGAAGAGGCCCCTGTCCCCCCGGAAAAGCACCCTCCCAATGCCGAGGGCTTGTGGCCTGGTA
>NW_017331357.1:0-200 GCF_000935625.1 Nanorana parkeri | reverse complement strand
CTGTAAGGTGGTGGCACCACAGAGCTCTCACGCTATGCAGCTTATTCCGCCATGTGCAGGACACGCCCCTAGCAAAGTATTTCTTTAAATTTTTGCCCAAGCACTTATAGTCATTATCTTTCCGGACAGCTGGCTCCAACTCTGTCAGCTCCACTTCCCTAACTTCCTGTCCAGTACAAGATCACAAGGGACAGAGCAGT
>NW_017331356.1:0-200 GCF_000935625.1 Nanorana parkeri | reverse complement strand
GGCTGCCTACGGCAGCTTAGTGAATAGACCCCTTAGTTTTGGATACAGCGGGGAAGGGTTAGAATCTCTCTTTTTTTCTAAAGCAAGTCTTTTGCACCCACCAAAATAAATAAATCATCAATCCAAAGAATCTTGCAAAAGATTACAGAATATAGCATTAGCATAAAGACTAAGACTAAAATAAATAAATAAATGTGTCT
>NW_017331355.1:0-200 GCF_000935625.1 Nanorana parkeri | reverse complement strand
GGTGAGTGCTGGGGACCTCCCCCAGCCTGAGTAGCACCTGGGATGCATAGTGGCGCAGGCGCACTACGCACGCGCTCCCACTGGCGAGCCTGGTGAGGAGCGGTCCCCCTGGGTCCCTGACATTACCACAACCTGTGCAACAAGAAACAATACCAATAGACTGCAATATATACACTGAGTGGCCAGATTATTATGACCAC
>NW_017331354.1:0-200 GCF_000935625.1 Nanorana parkeri | reverse complement strand
CCTAACCCTAGCACTAATCTTAGCACTAATCCTAACACTAGAACGAATTCTAACCATAACCCTAGCACTAATCCTAACCCTAGCACTAATCCTAGCACTAATCCCAACACTAGCACGAATCCTAACCATAGCACTAATCCTAGCACTAATCCTAACCCGAGCACTAATCCTAGCACTAATCCTAACACTAGCACGAATCC
>NW_017331353.1:0-200 GCF_000935625.1 Nanorana parkeri | reverse complement strand
TTTCTCTCTTCCCACAACCCAGCCTAGAGTAAATTAGTATCTAACAACCCACCTGGCAAGGAGACTGTAGAGGTCCTTTAGTTTACCCATGACACTTGGAGGTTAAACATAGAGGTGTCTTAATGGGCCGTATCGGGAGGACGCCTGCCCAAATAGGCTGTCCCCTATCAGGCCGATACCCCTACAAAAAAGGTAGTCCC
>NW_017331352.1:0-200 GCF_000935625.1 Nanorana parkeri | reverse complement strand
GGGCAGCTTACCCTCCATCGGATATGTTGAGGGACTTGATTTTCTAATGGAGGCTGTCAATTTTTCAGTTTTTATTTATTGAGGCTTTAGCGATACTTGAAATAAACATGGCTGTATTCTCTATATACACCTATATTTCATAATATTCTCCTCTGCTCATTCCTACCTGTTGCATTAGACACCGCCCCCTCGGAACACGG
>NW_017331351.1:0-200 GCF_000935625.1 Nanorana parkeri | reverse complement strand
AGGGCTCTCACAATTTCAGTTTACGGCCAACTGGGGGAGGAGGGACACGGAATTATTCTGCTGGCACTTTGCCGGGCTCAAGGCCCCAGTGTGCATGTCATGCCAATCCTCTGCGCATACCACCAATTGGTGCCCTACGCCCTATTGGTGCCCTTTCTGTTGTCCGTCGCACAGAAAACGGCGGGATTATTGACCAGCCC
>NW_017331350.1:0-200 GCF_000935625.1 Nanorana parkeri | reverse complement strand
CTTACCTGAGTAGTCTTCCAGCAACTTGCTTCTGAGATCAGCCTGTCTGTCAGCTGCTGTCATCCCCTCAAACCTGCTCCTCCTAACGTCTTCTTCTCCCCGCATCCCAGTGCCGATCGTAAATGTGGGCGGTGCGTGTGAGGAGGGGAGGAGGTGTGATGTGTGGATGCGGGCTGGCGGGGCTGGCAGCAGCAAGGGTG
>NW_017331349.1:0-200 GCF_000935625.1 Nanorana parkeri | reverse complement strand
GTGCGTACTCACCGCAAGCTTTTGGCTGTAACAGACAGCCCTACACGTTTTATCTGATGAAACACGATAATGCAGGATGTTTCGTGCTCCACGTTTGCCTTCAGTCTCCGGAGTATGAGGTTCTTCCACACTTCCACAAAGAAAAAGCCATTCATTGTGTAGTACTTCCAGGAATAGTTTATTTAAAAAAAAAAAAAAAA
>NW_017331348.1:0-200 GCF_000935625.1 Nanorana parkeri | reverse complement strand
GGGGGGGACTTTAACCTGACAATGGACCCGAAAATAGATACGTCTAAAGGCTCAACACATATCGCATATACCCAGCTTAATAATCTAAAACAACGCTTACAGAGGTTACAGCTTGTAGATATCTGGCGTATATTACATCCTAGAGTGAGGAACTATACTTGCTACTCACCATCACATCTATCATATAGTCGCATAGACTA
>NW_017331347.1:0-200 GCF_000935625.1 Nanorana parkeri | reverse complement strand
TGTGAGTTCAAATCTGTGACCACCCTCTCAAAATCTGTGTTGTGCCTAAAAGTCTCAAATTCGTTACTTAACGTTTTCAACACATCATCTGCCTCTCTTAATTCTCCAATGTAGTGCTCAATGAGCATGTTCAACATATTACGGCTGCATATGTTGAAATTAAACTCCCATTGTTTTTTAAAATCCTCAGATATATTCCT
>NW_017331346.1:0-200 GCF_000935625.1 Nanorana parkeri | reverse complement strand
AAGAGTCCACCAAGGAAGAAAAAGGCCTGAGGGAAGACATCGCTTCAGAGCTGCTGATTGCCTTTCACCCAACATCAGGATATGAGGTGACTCTGAGTTGTATGGCAGGACACATACCCTACGGCCGTGATCGGTATGTATTCCAGTATCTTCTGACTTACCCCACTTGCTTCACGGGACGGAGCAGGCTTTTGAGACTC
>NW_017331345.1:0-200 GCF_000935625.1 Nanorana parkeri | reverse complement strand
GATTAGAAAGTAAAACATAATAAAACAAATTATTAAAAAATAATTATAAAAATAAACAATAAGATAAAAACATTATAAAAAGTAAATAAGATAAATACAAATCTGAAAAAAATTCAATTTATAAAAACATTAAATAAATAAAAATTAAAAAAAAAGAAATAATTACATTAAAAAAAAGTTAAAAAACATTGACAGGGCAT
>NW_017331344.1:0-200 GCF_000935625.1 Nanorana parkeri | reverse complement strand
ATGTCTATGTTATTATTAATCATCATACATAGAGGGATGCTGTGGTAGAATCTGATTTTTGAGTGTAAAATGTACATTCTTTTTCAGAAACTTTTCGAAATGGATTCTTCTGAATCATTTGATACAAACCTTAAGGAGGAAGTGGAGGAAATAAAAACAGCTTTAGAAGAAGGAGACCTATGTAAAGCAACCGAAAAATT
>NW_017331343.1:0-200 GCF_000935625.1 Nanorana parkeri | reverse complement strand
TGATCAAATCCTTATTGCGGCTGTATACTGAAATACATGTCGAAAAGAGGAACTAAGTGTGTTCATAAATAAATATTAAATATTGGGTTAACAATGGTGATTGTGAATATCGAAAATATATGTAGTGTATATAAATAAATAAATATAGTTTGTCGTGTGGAAACAAGTTATATTGTGAAAAATAAATGTTATAAATTCTG
>NW_017331342.1:0-200 GCF_000935625.1 Nanorana parkeri | reverse complement strand
TGTCCTGCGGCTGCCTGAAACTGGAGCATCACCTAACAAAAGAATCACAACTAAAGAAGTCCCCATGACTAGGGGCGTCCCGAGGCTGGGTGTCACCCGTAGCGGATACCGCCAGACACCCCGCCGAGTCGTCATCGCGGATGCACGGTCATCCTGGTGATACCTGCCGGAGGCCATCTTGGTGATTGACGCCGGCAGAG
>NW_017331341.1:0-200 GCF_000935625.1 Nanorana parkeri | reverse complement strand
CATTCACCCATTGTCGTGAGTTTTATTGACGGCACCACCTCAGCCTCAGGGCCTGTTAGTAACCAGACCCAACCACTTCTTGTGACGTGTGAAAACAATCACATTGAGTTCCTTTCGTTCGACATCATACCATCACCCCTTTTTCCTGTAATTCTGGGGTTGCCTTGGCTTAAACTCCACCAACCAACTCTCCTATGGGG
>NW_017331340.1:0-200 GCF_000935625.1 Nanorana parkeri | reverse complement strand
TCAGGGAGAAAATGCCTCTCTCGCGGACGTCAGGGAGCCACCATCTAACAGAGGGAGACTCCCTGAACATCAGGGAGACTTGAGATCCCTGCACAAGGCGCCATGGCAGCAAGGGCGCCGTGCGGCGGACACGGCTCATCCCGTGGACGGTTTATCTCTCCCTCACCGCTGGCCATCCGATATGACAGCGATCCCTCGTC
>NW_017331339.1:0-200 GCF_000935625.1 Nanorana parkeri | reverse complement strand
GAAGTCTTCATGAAGGACATTACCTTCAAGTCACTGTTTCACTGTTTCCTCTTGGCCTGGCTAAAAAGAATTCCCACCAGAAGAGAACATGACAAGCCTGCAGAGAGGTTACTGGTATATGACAAGACACAGTTGACTAACTTGTTCTCCATATTGTGTTCTTGTGCACGCTGTTCTCCTGTGAAGTCTTCATGAAGGAC
>NW_017331338.1:0-200 GCF_000935625.1 Nanorana parkeri | reverse complement strand
TTTTTTTTTGCCATAGTTCTCTTTAGGGTCACATTTACTAATGTATATCAGTGCAGACAATATGGTGGGATCCACTCTGCTGCCTGATTGACAGCGGTAAGTAATCGCTCAGTTCCTGATCAATAAAGCCGACGTTTGACAGCTTCAGTGTCACATGTCGGCTCTAATTATGGGGGTGAGTGTAATTGACTCTCCATGTA
>NW_017331337.1:0-200 GCF_000935625.1 Nanorana parkeri | reverse complement strand
GCTTCGTTGGAGGCCGCCCTGTGGTTTGCCTGAAATACCTACTTACAAGCTATTCTTACCTGATATATTTAATCAACAAGAACACACTGGGAGTCCGTTTATCGAAAACAGAGGATAAAGACTTTGCGGTTTCAGTAAAGGCTCGTATCCAATACAAACAGAAGAGCCAAGATAAGGTTATCTCCTGAACCCATTACAGC
>NW_017331336.1:0-200 GCF_000935625.1 Nanorana parkeri | reverse complement strand
ATATTGGCACCCCTGCATGTCTGTCAGATAATGCACCACTTCCCGCAGACAATTGTTGCAATTACAAATGTTTGGGCATTCTCATGTTTATTTCTTTTGCTTGCATTGGTATGACACAAAAAAAGTGGAGAAAAAAACAAATCTGACACATTCCACGCATCTGATACTCGCTCCATGGCTCCAAGCGCCAACAATCATCC
>NW_017331335.1:0-200 GCF_000935625.1 Nanorana parkeri | reverse complement strand
TCCCTTTGATCTCGCTGAGAGCGTCGCCATGCTGGTCCCAGGCGAACCGAGCACAGCGGTTCTGGGGACCGGCAGCTGTGGCAAGGAGGCAGCAGCGCGGAAGTAAGGGGGGGTGCACACTGCAGCAGCTCCTGCAAGGGATCGGGCATCTCTAGAGACGCCCGATAGCTTAAATGTAAACAGCCATCCCTGGCTGTTTA
>NW_017331334.1:0-200 GCF_000935625.1 Nanorana parkeri | reverse complement strand
GATAACCATAGTTAGCAAAGAATGGAGACATGTTGATTGAGTGTTGTATATGATTGTAGTATGTAAATTTGGCTAAAGGCAAGTGATGGTAGCAATCATCTTGAAGCTAAGAGATATAACAGCGCAGATACTGTTCAAGGGTTTTATTGTTCAGTTTGTCCGTTCGACTGAGGATGAAAGGCAGTGGAAAGATAGTGTTG
>NW_017331333.1:0-200 GCF_000935625.1 Nanorana parkeri | reverse complement strand
GATCGGAGGGGGATCAGCAAGCTTCTAGCTGCTGATTTCTCCTCCGATCACTTGACCCGGAAGTGACATGTATTACATCACTTACAGTGTCACTGTTTACATTCTCCGGCTCTTAGAGCCAAGAGAGGAAGCTGGGGAAGCAGATGTCTGCTTCATCAGCTTTGGGGGTCCCTAGGTGACATTACATTACTGAAAGACTT
>NW_017331332.1:0-200 GCF_000935625.1 Nanorana parkeri | reverse complement strand
TGTGATATTTACCGATCCTCTGTGCAGAGCAAACACTGGAGAGATCAGTTGATCACTCCAGTGTTTGTACATAACTGAGAACACAGTACTATCTGTCCCCAGTTATGAATGAACAGGAAGTGCTTTACATCACCTGTTCATTCATGAGTTTCTCAATGAGTAGTAGCACTCACTATAGAGGCTTCTCCCCATTCAGAAAC
>NW_017331331.1:0-200 GCF_000935625.1 Nanorana parkeri | reverse complement strand
TTGTGACCTTTCAAAGGTAACCTGTTAGGTAAAGACACCTGTTATACTCCCAGTGTAACTACGAGTCACAGTGATATACCAGGAGTGGGGTTTAAATCCAGGAGGATATACATCCATTGGATGTATACCACTCGGCCTACTAAATTCCCCCGAATACTCACATAAATTTGCAGTCACATGATGTTTCAGGATGATAGATC
>NW_017331330.1:0-200 GCF_000935625.1 Nanorana parkeri | reverse complement strand
GGTTAAGTTTGAACAAAAACAGCGTAGATGAACAGACCTCCTGCTGAACTATTGTAATATGACAGTGGCATGTGTCCCACTGTCAGAATACCCAAACAACCAAATTGGCTTCTCTCAGTGTTCAACTGATAATTATCTGACCGACCCTGCAATTTTCTGATTGAAGGATGCCAGATGGAAGGATGCCAACAGGGCCACAG
>NW_017331329.1:0-200 GCF_000935625.1 Nanorana parkeri | reverse complement strand
GACAGCCAGGGGAGAGGGAAGAGAGACAGCCAGGAGAGAGAACAAAGAGAGACAGCTAAGAGACAGGCAGGGGAGATAGAGAGAAGAGGCAGCCAGGAGGATATGTGAGAGAGACAGCAAGGAGAGCGAGGAGAGACAGTCGGGAGAGAGAGAGCAAGGAGAGACAGCCAAGAGGGTGAGTGAGGAGAGACAGCCAGGGG
>NW_017331328.1:0-200 GCF_000935625.1 Nanorana parkeri | reverse complement strand
ATACGTAATGGAAAACAATATCCATGACCCTCATAAACAGTATAAGTGACTTGACTTACCTCAGCATTTCTATACAGGGTATTAAAAATGCAAGTTGATCTGCATGTATATATCGGCTGTGCGAACAGCCAGCCGCTCCACTACGCTGTTCCCTCTCATTGCGCCTGTGCTTCATAAATGCGTCCTTCACGCTTTTCCAT
>NW_017331327.1:0-200 GCF_000935625.1 Nanorana parkeri | reverse complement strand
GATCGGCCCCCGCTTTAGTCCTTGGACAAGTAGTTTTTTTTTGTTTAATTTCCACACTCCTGGATCGGGGTTACAGTCCCCCTTCATCATGTACCGGGCTCAATGCAATTCTATTCCCCCCCCCCTTCTCGATGCCGCACCCCGGGATCTGCACTCACCTCCCAGCAGCACATAGTGATCAGTCCTCAGGCGGCTCATCG
>NW_017331326.1:0-200 GCF_000935625.1 Nanorana parkeri | reverse complement strand
GATAGACAAACAACCAATGTAAATAAGATACCCCATGCATGAATATGAATGTAAAGTTATTAATGACAAATATAAAAGACAAAAATATATATTGGATTGACAAATGAAAAATTTTGGAACTATGTATATAATTACAAAATAGAGAAATGAATTGAAATTTATTGATATACTATACACTGATTTTATCTTGTGGTTCAATA
>NW_017331325.1:0-200 GCF_000935625.1 Nanorana parkeri | reverse complement strand
GCCACAAAGGAGCGGAATCATGCATTTGTTTCACATATAACATTTGCGTCCCATGCGGAAGACCACGTGGGGAACGCAAACCCTATATGTGAATGGAGCCTAAAAGATTAAAATTCCCCCCATTTCTAGCTCGTAAAAAAAAATCAAGGCATTAAGTTCACATACCGTGTTTCCCCGATAATAAGACACTGTCTTATATT
>NW_017331324.1:0-200 GCF_000935625.1 Nanorana parkeri | reverse complement strand
GGAAGAGACCAGGCCCTGACGGCCTCACAGTGGCCTATTATGACACCTTTAAGGAGACTCTTTCCAGTTCAGCTATGTTGTCCTCGATTGTTCACTTTCCTGACTCTTGCTCCTGACGACGCTGATCTCCGTGTTCCTGACCTGGCTTAAACGACTACACACTCCGGCTCCTGACCTTGGCTTGTTCCGGTTTATGATTC
>NW_017331323.1:0-200 GCF_000935625.1 Nanorana parkeri | reverse complement strand
AAACATCATTGATGGCAGGGCTGCAGCCTGCAGGACTGTATATTCAGTGGTCACGGCATAGCCTGTGTGGTACTTGCCTCGCTCATCGGCAAACCTGGAGCCATCAACAAAAAGTGTGAGCTCTGGGTTTTCCAGTGGCTTCTCGTGGCTTCTCCTGGCTTCTCGCTCACAGTGGGGAGATGTGTAGCTTCCAACTTCAT
>NW_017331322.1:0-200 GCF_000935625.1 Nanorana parkeri | reverse complement strand
GCCCAATCATGGCTCTTACAGAGTACTGGGCCCTGATTGGCAAAGTCTTGCACCTGATCTGTGACATACAAACTGCCGATGTTCGAGTCAAACTCACGCTCGACTTGAACATTGAGCCCATCACTAATCTTGGCTTCTGAGTTGAAATATCACGCAATCGTTCCTTGGAAATGTTAGGCAATGACACTTTCACAAGCCAC
>NW_017331321.1:0-200 GCF_000935625.1 Nanorana parkeri | reverse complement strand
TGTGTATATAATACTGAGTACAGCCTGACCCCTGTGTGCCAGGGCCCCGAACCTTCTGGTACCGCCCCCCTGTGCCGGGGCCCTGAACCTTCTGGTACCGCCCCCTGAACAGTAATAAGAGCCCCCCAGACAGGCAAAACAAAATTTATTGTGTTTAAAAAATAAAATAGAACAAAACCAATACAAGACCCTAACCCTAA
>NW_017331320.1:0-200 GCF_000935625.1 Nanorana parkeri | reverse complement strand
CTGTGGTAGCTGCTCTTTGAGCTTGTTACTTACCCCCGGTTAAGAGTGTGCTATGCACACAGTAAGATGGTTATACTTTTTTGTTTGTTATACTATTTTATTCTCACCTTTTTGTCTCATTATATGCACCGTTTTGTACTAGTTATAATACTATATTACTGTGCAGTACTCTCATCGACAGCTGATGTTCTAGCTGCATG
>NW_017331319.1:0-200 GCF_000935625.1 Nanorana parkeri | reverse complement strand
GTAAGGGTAAATAATTCATTAAAATAATTATTATTTGTAAAGTAAAGTAGTACTTTATACAACATTAGGCTTCAAATAATAATTAGTAAAAGTACTGCTGGTATTTGTAGTGCTCTATAGCAGGTGCCATTCTGCATTGCGGCAATGCAGAATGACACACTCTATAGAGGACTACAAATCTCAGCAATAATTTATACAGA
>NW_017331318.1:0-200 GCF_000935625.1 Nanorana parkeri | reverse complement strand
GACAAGAACTGCGCTTACTGCTGCTGGAGCAATTTGATAAATAAAATTCCTTTAACAATGCATTGCCTAGTATATTTAAATAATATGTATTTGATACTGTCCTAGTTATGCTTTGTTAATTTCAGTGACTATATATCATTGCTTCAGTGACCTGTACCTTCTCTGTATGTCTGTGAAGGTTCTCATTCATCCAGGTCATG
>NW_017331317.1:0-200 GCF_000935625.1 Nanorana parkeri | reverse complement strand
TAAGGGGGGACATGATCGCCATGTATAAGGGGGGACATGATTGTGACGGACCCCCGTACTCAGGATGAGTAGCCAGTCACTAGCCAAGGCTGGAGTGTAGGTGACACCCCTCCCCCCGTCACTAGCCAAGGCTTGAGTGTAGGGAAAACAAACTCTCATTTATAGAGCAACTGCACAAACTTATATACAGCAAGTGATGA
>NW_017331316.1:0-200 GCF_000935625.1 Nanorana parkeri | reverse complement strand
CCATTAAGGAAGCCAGGCGGCGTGTAATTACTCACCACCTGGCTTCCTGATTATCCAGGAAGCTCGGCGGCATGTAAAGACTCGCCAACCGGCTTGCCGATTAGCAGGGAAGCCGTCTTCATGCTTCTTGTCACTACTGTTACCTGAATTACTATTTCCAGTTATGATCTGCTATATAAGCATTCACACTTACAGGTATG
>NW_017331315.1:0-200 GCF_000935625.1 Nanorana parkeri | reverse complement strand
CCCCTGCCTTACATCCTTACAAAGATGCCCTCTCCCGGTTTGGAGAGGCACATTTCGGCCTCTCTCAAACTGACATTTTGCTCGATCAATGCCCAAGGCATGAACATACCCGAAAAACGCTCCCGCCTATTGCACGTCACTCATACCCTTAGATCACACGTCGTGTTCATCCAAGAGACACACTTTAAATCTGATTCGAT
>NW_017331314.1:0-200 GCF_000935625.1 Nanorana parkeri | reverse complement strand
ATGATGGAAGTGTTTGACACCCTGACAGAAAAACACAATGGCATGTTTCTGAATTGGCAAGGACTGACTATCCCGTGGTGAGTTTGAGGCATAATTAAGACAGATGTACAGACGGAAAAACCACAATGGAATGTTGCTTGACTATAAAGGACTAACTGTAGGGGCGTAACTAGAAATCACAGGGCCCCATAACAAAATTT
>NW_017331313.1:0-200 GCF_000935625.1 Nanorana parkeri | reverse complement strand
GGGTTGGTCAATTCCTGTCTGAGCTGGTCTTTTAGGCTGACTGCTGTAGCGATGAGTTTATTCGGAGGTATTACAACCCTGATCTTTTCCTGGGAGTCAACGTGGTCCGCTATCCGGGACAATGAGTCGGCCTTCCCGTTACGGAATCCGGGTCTATACGTGATAACGAAATTAAAGCGGCTAAAGAAGGAACTCCATCG
>NW_017331312.1:0-200 GCF_000935625.1 Nanorana parkeri | reverse complement strand
TTTTCGGTTTCGGCCTGACATTTTATTTTTCATTTCGGTTTCGTTTCGGTTCTGACATTTTTATTTCGGTACACCTCTAATTTTTTTTAAAACTTTTTTATCACTTTTTTTATTTTGTTTATTTTTTATGTCTTTATTTTTTTGAATTTTACTATTGTTTTTTAATTATTATTTTTCACTTATTTTTTCATAAATGTTTA
>NW_017331311.1:0-200 GCF_000935625.1 Nanorana parkeri | reverse complement strand
AAGCCAGGCTGCCTAGCAACAAGTGAAACAGGCTTTCTAGCTAACCAGGAAGCCAGGAGGCGGTCCATAACCCACCACCCGGCTTCCTGATTGGGAAGGAAGTCGGCTGTATGCTCCCTTGGCACTGCCGGTCAAAGGTATATCTCCCTCTGACTGGAAGTCCGGTATTGGGGAAGGTATCGGAACATTTGGACGAGTAC
>NW_017331310.1:0-200 GCF_000935625.1 Nanorana parkeri | reverse complement strand
GTTATTAGTAAATAGAAATAACATATATTACTATTTGCATGCTCTTTAATGAGCAACACATCATTTATATCACATACTTACATTTCTCCAGAGGATAAAATAAGCCACGAAGAATTATTTGTAATGACGTTTGACACTGTTCTATTGGTGTGCCAAAAGAACAGCAAGGGCAAATGTTTTGTTTAATTCTTGCAGTGTAC
>NW_017331309.1:0-200 GCF_000935625.1 Nanorana parkeri | reverse complement strand
GCCAATGGTGCGGGCAACTTTCTTGTTGATGCCAGCAGCCTGCAGGGGAACCAGACACGTTTTATGAAACCGGATACAAGGATATAAAAATAAACTAAAACAAGTGTCAGGCAGCCATCAGAATAAAGGGGTTCAAGGGAATCGTCACAGATGTTCAGAGATTCCGGAGAAATTGTCATCACATGGCTTACATTTACTAA
>NW_017331308.1:0-200 GCF_000935625.1 Nanorana parkeri | reverse complement strand
GTGTGGGGCGACTGTAATGCCTATCTCGTATGTTTTAGTACTTATTAAGCTACCGTTGCAGTAGGCAGGTGTAGAAACCTAGGGGTCCACCTTTTAGCTTCCGGGGATTCAGGGAATCGTTGGGACATCAATCAATAACAGGACTTAAGAGGGAAGAGGGGCGGGGGGGTTTACAAACGAGAAGAGGGGGGGGGGAGTAC
>NW_017331307.1:0-200 GCF_000935625.1 Nanorana parkeri | reverse complement strand
GCGTCATACAGTCCGTGTACAACCATCTCCACGTCCCGCCGACACACACTGACACACATCACGGACACCTCACCCCACATACATGTGTGTACTGTAAACACAAAGTAACATTCTCCACCCAACACGCCGAGACTGAACCGGAGCCGACCGACACGTCAACATGGAGTCTGTCCCATCCAGACCCGTCACCATGGAGTCTG
>NW_017331306.1:0-200 GCF_000935625.1 Nanorana parkeri | reverse complement strand
GCTACTGTCCTGGGGTAAAGTTAAATTAAATTTATATTAGAGGCTCTTGGCCTAAGTTAAGGTATACTTAAACCCTTTGCCTTTATTTTTACTATACCCCTTTGGTTAATATACCTTAGAGCTATGCCCAGAATTCTATATTTTGTTTTAAAATATTTGTATTATTTAATGCCTAGCGTATATACTCAGCTATTCGTTTA
>NW_017331305.1:0-200 GCF_000935625.1 Nanorana parkeri | reverse complement strand
TTCGGTTTCAAACCTGACATTTTATTTTTCATTTTGGTTTCTTTTCGGTTTTGAAATTTTCATTTCGGTGCACCTTTTTTTTTACTTTATCACTTTTTTTATTTTGTGAATTTTTAATTTCTTCATTTTTTTAATCTTACTATCTTTTACTTTTTATATTTTTCATTATTATGTTTTACTTATTTTTTCATAAATGTTTA
>NW_017331304.1:0-200 GCF_000935625.1 Nanorana parkeri | reverse complement strand
CTTAGGGGAGCTTATAACTTGATAAGGATCAGAAAAGGAGATGAGTGGAAGACAGCCTTTCGTACCCGCTACGGACTCTTTGAGTACCAAGAGATGCCGTTCGGGTTGTGCAACGCACCCGCAACGTTCCAAAATTTTATAAACGACATTTTCAGAGACCTACTGGATGTTTGTGTCATAGTCTATCTAGATGACATATT
>NW_017331303.1:0-200 GCF_000935625.1 Nanorana parkeri | reverse complement strand
GCGGTATTTTTATTTATTTTGTTTTCATTGTAAATACTTTTTTTCATTTTGTAGCTCCCCACTTCCGCATTCCTCCCCTGGGCGAAAATGACATATTTGCCCACCTGCTCCAGGTTAGGGAGGGGGAAGATGTCTTTGCAATCATATATGTAAAGGTTATTTGAAGTTGCTTCCTGCAGTGGGATGAGGATAATTATGGA
>NW_017331302.1:0-200 GCF_000935625.1 Nanorana parkeri | reverse complement strand
TCCTTTTCCAACATGACTGCACACCAGTGCACAAAGCAAGGCCAATAAAGACATGAATGAGCGAATTTGGGATGGAGGAACTTGAGTGGCCTGCACAGAGTCCTGGCCTCAACCCCATAGAGCACCTTTGGGATGAATTAGAGTGGAGACTGCCAGCCTGGCCTTCTTATCCAACATCAGTACCTGACCTCACAAATGCG
>NW_017331301.1:0-200 GCF_000935625.1 Nanorana parkeri | reverse complement strand
GTAGATGCGAATAGAATGTGTAGTCCCGACCGTCCGGATGTAATGTCCGCCATGTGTCACATAAGCTCAGATCCTGAAGCTTGGACTTCATAAATTTGAGGGTACGATACGGGAGGGAGGTTTTCTTATCTGATGTATCCAACAGGGGGTTTAAGGCCAAGTTAAAGTCCCCTCCTAGAATTATCATCCCCTTAGCCACT
>NW_017331300.1:0-200 GCF_000935625.1 Nanorana parkeri | reverse complement strand
TTTAAAAGAACATTATATTTATAAATTTAGTTTAAAAAAAATCTACTTTTGACAAGATTTGATAGAACAATAATCATTTATAGGCAAACCATGTTGCGGACCTTTCAACTTTGCAACATTTTGCTGATTGAAAATGTTTTCCAGCATCAGCAGTGACTCCTCCCCTTTCTTTCTTTCTTTCTTTCTTTCTTTCTTTCTTT
>NW_017331299.1:0-200 GCF_000935625.1 Nanorana parkeri | reverse complement strand
AATCCCTTGGGATTGCATCCGTGTTTCTCTTTGAAATGTCTTGGCACACTATGATCAGTTTTTCCTTTTTTAATGTTGTTTATATGCTCCCTTATCATAGTTTTGAGTTCTCTTGTGGTTCTCCCTATATACTAGAGCCCGCAGGGGCATTCTAACATGTAGGTGACATGTGTGCTCTTACAAGAAATAAAATCCCTAAT
>NW_017331298.1:0-200 GCF_000935625.1 Nanorana parkeri | reverse complement strand
TGGATACGGGGGTAGGGCACCAGGTTGGTCTGGAACTCAGTCAAGTCCACGTTCAGAGCTCCATCAAACCTGAGGGAAGCGGTGATGGAGGACACGATCTGGCCAATCAGACGGTTCAGGTTGGTGTAGGTTGGACGTTCGATGTCCAAGTTTCTGCGGCAGATGTCATAAATGGCCTCATTGTCCACCATGAAAGCACA
>NW_017331297.1:0-200 GCF_000935625.1 Nanorana parkeri | reverse complement strand
CCCGAGCTCGACCATCTCAAACAGTATATAGAAGAAAACCTAAAAAAGGGATTCATTAGGGCTTCAACTTCACCTGCAGGTGCGGGCATGTTCTTCGTTCGGAACAAGGACTCCAGCCTCCGTCCGATCATCGACTACAGAGCTCTGAACAAAGTAACAGTAAAGAACAGGTACCCACTGCCTCTCATAAACAAACTCAT
>NW_017331296.1:0-200 GCF_000935625.1 Nanorana parkeri | reverse complement strand
TTATTTATATTATATTTATTTTATTATATTGGCTTGGAGTTTTTCAATTTAGATTATTTTAAATCCATGAAACTATTTAAAATGTTTAACATAATGCATACAATTATTTAAAAAAAAGTTTTGATTTTGGCCTGACAAATTCTGCTTCGAACTGCAACACTGTGGGGTCTATTCACGAAGCTACCGAAGGATCTAGCCGT
>NW_017331295.1:0-200 GCF_000935625.1 Nanorana parkeri | reverse complement strand
GATCCAGCCAGCCCGGAACGCCTCGGTATGCGATCCGGGCTGGATCAGGCAGACGCGGCCAGGAGCAGCAGTGACGGCCGCGGCCGAATGGTCAATACGCCCCGGCGCCTCCCCCTTCTTTCTGATTGGAATGCAGGCGGCCGGACCGCTGGCTGGCCAGTCGGCTGGATCAGAGAGATCACTCTCTGACTCTCACTGCC
>NW_017331294.1:0-200 GCF_000935625.1 Nanorana parkeri | reverse complement strand
CTGTGTGACTTAGGCGCACCGACTAGACATGCTCTATCCTGGCTATATGGGCAGCTGTGCTCACCCCCTGAGTCGTTCTGTCCCCCCTTCGTGGAGCGATGGGAGTCCGAGTTGGGTAGGACCTTTACAGAGCAAGAGAAGACAGCAATCTTGGCCCTGGCCCATAGATCATCCATGGCCTGCAAATACCAGGAGCAGGG
>NW_017331293.1:0-200 GCF_000935625.1 Nanorana parkeri | reverse complement strand
TCATCTCACGTTTGGCAGGTCCGGGCTGTCTCCGGTATTTCTTATCTCCCTGCCTGTGGAAAACCGGATCAAAGTCACAGACTTGTCTGATGGATCGCCTTAAAAGTTTTGTTTCACGGACCATGGAAACTAAATATCAAAACTGCACAGACTAATGTATTGTATATGTAATATTATTATTATACAGGATTTATATAGCG
>NW_017331292.1:0-200 GCF_000935625.1 Nanorana parkeri | reverse complement strand
GCGTCCATCACCAAGATGGCCGCCGGCAGGTATCAGAGGACTGCCGCACGTGCGCGATGATGTCATCGCGTACGCGTGGTTACCGCTCCGGGTGTAACCCAGTCTCGGGACGCCCCTGCTTGGGAAGCAGCTATACATTGTCTAGGACATTCTGTTTATAAAAAAAAACAAAATCTGAATCCCCCTGGAACAATCCTGCT
>NW_017331291.1:0-200 GCF_000935625.1 Nanorana parkeri | reverse complement strand
TTATTCAACCTCAAATACTATGTAACTATGTAATTTGTCCAGTTTGTGAGGTTGGATGAGAAGACCTGGCTCACAATTGGCCATCCAATTCTTCCCAAAGGTGTTCAGTAGGGTTGAGGGCTCTGTGCAGGACACTCGAGTTCCTCCAAACTGGTCAAATATGGAGCTGGCTTTGCACACAGGGGACAGTCATGGTGGAA
>NW_017331290.1:0-200 GCF_000935625.1 Nanorana parkeri | reverse complement strand
GCCTTTCACAGTCCCAATGGTGTGGAGGGAACCCACCAATCGCAGTAGCGACTGCTATTTTTGCATGGCTTCAAAGGGGATCTTAAGAAAGACGAAGTGGACCGTGGAATATCCAAACATTCCAATCCCACTGCGTCCTGTACCCCATGGTGAGGACTCGCCTATTCCAGATCCACCAGAATCCTACTCTCTAGACTCAG
>NW_017331289.1:0-200 GCF_000935625.1 Nanorana parkeri | reverse complement strand
GTGATTACAGCGCCACGGTCTCAGTGATCACATAGAGCAGATGAAGAACGGACTTTCTTTGCCTGCTCTGCGCGCTCTATGGTATGCTCCTATGCCGTGGTCACAGGTCCCCCAGAGGAGCGGGGGCCCCTGAAAACCGCGGCGGACAGGATTGCTGCGGCTCCTTTCATACAAGTGATCTAATCAGATCACTTGTATGA
>NW_017331288.1:0-200 GCF_000935625.1 Nanorana parkeri | reverse complement strand
GGTGCAGCGCAGTAAAGGCACAAGTTCTTTTCGCGTCTTCGGGATCTTTCCTTGAGTGACAGAGGTCCTCGGACCACCCCTACTTCCATAGGTTCATCTTGAGGAGATGGACTTCTCCTGGTTGGGTTGTGGTAGCATCCCATGCTTCGCTCTGCTCTCCTCTCCCTCAATCTTCTATCCATGGTTATGGCTCTTTGGAT
>NW_017331287.1:0-200 GCF_000935625.1 Nanorana parkeri | reverse complement strand
ATTGTGGAACCTGGCCTTGGGTCGGCAGGGAGAGTAAATCCAGACCTGCCTGCACTGCTGCACATTATTGACCAGCTGTCCACTGACACCACGCATTAAACATTTCAACATGACAGATACTCGTGCAGACTTGTAGGGGTGCCACCTGATCCAGATCCGCTCTCTCTCCTGGCAGTCTCTCCTCTCTCTCTCCTGGCTGT
>NW_017331286.1:0-200 GCF_000935625.1 Nanorana parkeri | reverse complement strand
GAACATTCAACCCCCATACACTTGCATTGAGTTTGAGTTTGCACTCGAATATTTCGGCGGTTCGAATGCGAACCGAACATGGGGGTGTTCGGCTCATCCCTACTCACCACTATGACAGAATGTGCAAGTAAAAAAAAGAAGTACAAAACGCAATTCACCCCTGACTACACTAAAGTGTACCCATGTCTAATAGGGGTAAA
>NW_017331285.1:0-200 GCF_000935625.1 Nanorana parkeri | reverse complement strand
CCAAGTACTAATGAAACATTATGTCAGCCACATATTTTATAGGTCATCTGAAACAGGGACCATTAACATTATAAATGGCAATATTATAAAATATAAATGGATAGAGTGATCAGGGGGAACCACTGTGAGGTTTTTATTAGGCAAGTAAATTTCTGAGATTCCTGAGATTGAAAGTGATGGGTAAATCCAAAGATTTTAGT
>NW_017331284.1:0-200 GCF_000935625.1 Nanorana parkeri | reverse complement strand
TAAAACTAAACCTTCTTTCTATGCATAATTTATATTGTATACGTACATAGATAGGGACAGTCATGTTTGCTCATTAATACATAGAGGCTCAGTTTCTGGCTCTGCATCATTTCATTGCACTATGGGTTTTTTTTTTTAATTCTTTATTTTCAATTTTCATAACATAAGCATTAAAGACAAAGAACAAAAGGTAGCATAGG
>NW_017331283.1:0-200 GCF_000935625.1 Nanorana parkeri | reverse complement strand
GGGTACCGGATCTGATTAAAACGGAATAATATCAACTGGGGTAATGGCTTGGAATACATGGTAAACAAAGAAGTGTTGAGAGCTAGCATCTATTATCCAAAGGAATGTCAGGTGGTTAGACACTTTAGGAGTGAATGTCTCCGGTCAAAGGGAGGTATATCTGTTCCTGATTTATTTGATTGTTCCAATATTCTTGGTTT
>NW_017331282.1:0-200 GCF_000935625.1 Nanorana parkeri | reverse complement strand
ATATACAGGGCTTGAAAAATCCGCTCGTCTGTGACGAGAGGGCGGTGAAGCCCAACGAGCAGCTTCCCAGCCGGCCGTTCTAATTACACGGCCGGCCGGGAGCTTTACATTCAAGCGACGCTCTATCGCTTGTATTAGTAGCTGTCACTGCCTTTGCCAGTCCCGAGATCCGATGCGGCCGGGACCGTCACGGCTCTGTG
>NW_017331281.1:0-200 GCF_000935625.1 Nanorana parkeri | reverse complement strand
TTTGACTAAAAATAACATCAGCATACAGCTCCGAATGCTGATATGACATCATATTACATTCATTAGCTAAGCAAACGTGTTTTTATTTTACTTACAGTTTCTTTTTTTTCACTTCCTGGTCCTATTTGACACAAATGATGTAATTGTGCCCAAGATTTACATCCTGGGAATGTTACATCAGCAGAGCATTGCTGGGAAAT
>NW_017331280.1:0-200 GCF_000935625.1 Nanorana parkeri | reverse complement strand
AGATCAGATCAGAGAGAGAGAGAGAGAGAGAGAAGGAGAGAGGAAGAAAGAAAGAAAGAAAGAGAGAGAGCAAGAGAGTGTGTGTGTGTGAGAGAGAGAGAGAGCGAGAGGGGGAGAGAGCGAGAGGGGGAGAGAGAGAGCGGGAGAGAGAGAGAGGGGGAGAGAGAGAGCGGGAGAGAGAGAGAGAGAGAGAGAGAGCG
>NW_017331279.1:0-200 GCF_000935625.1 Nanorana parkeri | reverse complement strand
GGTTCTGGAGACCCAGCTGAGGCGGTCTGACTGTGGGTGGTGTGGTGGGGGGTCTCATGGTGGGAAAAGAGGATCCCAGTGCAGACGAATAGGTACTAAGGACATCCACAACTGCGGAACAAATCTGTGGTAAACATCGGCTGAAGGTAAGGCGCCTACCGCCATGATGGCTGGTAGAGGAGAGGAGAGGAATTAGCCCA
>NW_017331278.1:0-200 GCF_000935625.1 Nanorana parkeri | reverse complement strand
CTACAACTAGGTGCTGGACTTCTGCCCAGGCCTGCGGGCTTTGTCCCCTAGGGCCTACTATGTGCTACTTCTACTGAATATCAAATAAGGACCTCATCAATAGACATGTGCACAACAAAAAAAATTGTTTCCAGATTAAATAAATGAAATCGAAAAACATTTCATTCGTTTCATCAAAGGAAACACATTTTTATGTTGTT
>NW_017331277.1:0-200 GCF_000935625.1 Nanorana parkeri | reverse complement strand
TCAGAAATCCGTAAAGCTGCAAAAAAGGCCAGCACAAATGCTGTACGGAAAAGAATTGTCTCATACTGGGAAAAACAAACAGAACCCGCAGCATGGTACAATTTAGACAACACATCAAATGTAATCGGCCTTCTATCATCCGGGGTAAATGTATTCTTTCTGTAACCCTTCAACATCTGCTGCACCGAAAAATAACTATT
>NW_017331276.1:0-200 GCF_000935625.1 Nanorana parkeri | reverse complement strand
TAATTATAAGGATTTTATCAGATTTATCTATATATCTGGCAAATCAGAAATACACAAGCTCGCTACAACTAGTACAATTTTATAGCTGTTTGTGAGCAATAAAAACATGGAATGGAGGTTCAGATACTGACCATGTTATCTGTCACATTGATTTCTCCATTCCATTAATTTCTCTGATTTTAAGTCAAATAATTTTTTTT
>NW_017331275.1:0-200 GCF_000935625.1 Nanorana parkeri | reverse complement strand
GGGATTTTTAATTTTAGTTTATTTAACTTTTTTATTTTTTAACTTTATTAACTTTTAACTTTATTTACTTTTATTTTTTTTGCATTTTTACTTTTTTATTTAACTTTTTTTGCATTTTTTATTTCAGTTTATTTTTATTTTTTTACTTCATTGCTGTGTGCAATAGCCAGCCTGCTATTGGATATTTCAAACTGCAATAG
>NW_017331274.1:0-200 GCF_000935625.1 Nanorana parkeri | reverse complement strand
TCTGTGTTTCTTCTCCAGATGGATGGACACTGGAGGTGTTCCGTGTTTCTTCTCTGGTTGGATGGACACTGGAGGATTTCTGTGTTTCTTCTCTGGTTGGATGGGGACTGGAGGCTTTCTGTGTTTCTTCTCTGGTTGGATGGAGACTGGAGACTTTCTGTGTTTCTTCTCCAGATAGATGGAGACTGGAGGCTTCCTGT
>NW_017331273.1:0-200 GCF_000935625.1 Nanorana parkeri | reverse complement strand
TGTATATCATTATCTGGGTCACCTCGAGTCTCTTTTCCCGTTCTCCAGGAAGCGGAGAGAGATTTCCCTCCTGTATGTGCAGCGACACGCATGTGCAGCGACACGTATGTGCAGCGACACGCATGTACACATAGACGGGGTCTAACCTGCTGAGCCGTCAGGCCCGGCCGGGGCACCATCATGACTTCCTTCATCAGGTT
>NW_017331272.1:0-200 GCF_000935625.1 Nanorana parkeri | reverse complement strand
GGCATGGCCTGTGGCGGTCTCTGCAGGGTCTCAGGTGGGCTTTGCAGGTTTATGGTGGGCTCAGGCTGAGACTCTGCAGAGTCCACAAGAGATCCTCTACAGCCCACCTGAGACCCCGGCTTTCCCGCTACACTACTAATGCAACCTCTATGAAGCTGGATCCAGCGACTGACAGGTTACGCAAAATGTCCTAAACAGGA
>NW_017331271.1:0-200 GCF_000935625.1 Nanorana parkeri | reverse complement strand
GTCGCCCCTCTCCTCCTCCGCCCCACCTCTCTTCTCCTCGATACCCGCCCCTTTCCTCCCATTTCCCCTCCCCTCGTCCGCGCTGATCTCTCACTCTGGCTCCTCCCCTCTCCACCAGAGCTGTCAATCGATCGCTCGGCACTCAGCTTTCCGCCCTGGTTGGGATCGCCGAGCTGCGGATTCGGGAGTGACAGCCATGG
>NW_017331270.1:0-200 GCF_000935625.1 Nanorana parkeri | reverse complement strand
CCAGATCCTTTGGCAGCTTCGTGAATAGACCCCTATGTTTTGTAGAATTTTAGGAAAGATTATAATTTTGGGAGAATATTGGTTTTCTTTTTATATTGATAACATCCTAATTTTAGGTTAAACTGCCTTTTTTCTGCAAAGCAAAGGGCATAAAAAAGTGCAGGGGTGTGAAATTCCTATCGCCCGACGCCCGGGACATG
>NW_017331269.1:0-200 GCF_000935625.1 Nanorana parkeri | reverse complement strand
GTGTCCAAAAATATAAGGAAACCTAGTTTTTAAAAGAGGATTATGTTGCAGTAACTTGACTTCACAAACATATGTAATATAAATAAACAAGTATCCATGTATACTATATTTTTCGTGTGTTTGCTTAGGAGTGAAGGACCCTAATAAAAAAGTGACAAGGTGTGCTTATTGTGTGTATATAAGAATATATAGTACTATAT
>NW_017331268.1:0-200 GCF_000935625.1 Nanorana parkeri | reverse complement strand
TCTGAATTTCTCTGCTATGCTCTGCTTCTGTGGCATTGGTCACCAGGTAGCCTGAATGCTTTTCCCCCTATTGAGTTTCACAGTAAATAGATGTCAACATATCAGGGTGCCTTTCTTGGTGCTTCATTACCTATTCTTTTATAGAGAGCGGAGTTGATGTACAGCTCTTCATGTAGGGGTTTCAAGAATGTACCCCAAGG
>NW_017331267.1:0-200 GCF_000935625.1 Nanorana parkeri | reverse complement strand
AGAGCACCCTTTTGCTGTTATGACCTGCTGCAAACAAGATACATAGCCAGACACCAGCTTCTGGCCGTGTTCCTGAGGAGTCTTAGCCCGTTCCTCATGAGTAATGGCCTCCAGATCACTAATATTCTTGGGTTTGCGACCTGCAACTGTTTTCTTCACATCCCACCAGAGATTTTCTATGGGGTTCAAGTCAGGTGACT
>NW_017331266.1:0-200 GCF_000935625.1 Nanorana parkeri | reverse complement strand
CAGAACCGTCATCTAATTTCTTAATAAGAAATTCCTTAGCAGAAGGTAATAATGATAGCAAATCAATAAAATCTACTTTCCAAATCTTCTCTTTCATAGAACCATGCAAATGCATACCTAAAGGGGAGAACTCACAAGGCATTGGTTCTTTTAAGCAAGATTCAGGAATTCCAGAAGAAAAAGTAATAGGTGCAACCGGG
>NW_017331265.1:0-200 GCF_000935625.1 Nanorana parkeri | reverse complement strand
TTTCTGCAGCCCCTGTTATAAATGAACAGGAAGCCTCTATGAGAATTCTTGTTCATTCATAACTTGAGAACAGAGTATGTTTACTGTAACCACAATCATGAATGAACAGGAGGTGATGTAAATCACTTCCTATTCATTTATAATTGAGGCTATAGTAACTATACTATGGGGTCTATTCACTAAGCTGCCGTAGGCAGCCG
>NW_017331264.1:0-200 GCF_000935625.1 Nanorana parkeri | reverse complement strand
ATCTTCACTGTATCCGCCTGTTGTAGGAGAAAAACATTATTACGCCAGACAAAAGAATTAACGTTGGGATGCCCTGATGAGATCTCCATTGAGATTGGAGCATGGTCTGTCCATGTAATGTCATGGATGAGAGTCTTTCGGATCCAGGGCAACAATGTACGATCCACCAGGAACAGGTCTATCCTGGAATAGGAGTTGTG
>NW_017331263.1:0-200 GCF_000935625.1 Nanorana parkeri | reverse complement strand
GAGGGGCCAGGGAATGTGACCATGTTTGGGGGGCTAGGAAATGTGACCATGTTTGGCAGACTGGGGATTTCTACCATGTTTGGAGGGGCTGGGAAATGTGACCATGTTTGGAGGGGCTGGGGAATGTGACCATGTTTGAAGGGGCTGGGAAATATCACTATGTTTGGGGGACTGGGGAGTTACCATGTTTGGGGGACTGG
>NW_017331262.1:0-200 GCF_000935625.1 Nanorana parkeri | reverse complement strand
GTGTTTAGCACAGCCTACAAAGGGTTAAATTGATCGTAAGTAGGTGTTAAAAATAACAATATCTTAATAAATGTAGCAAAAAAACTATGAGAGAATCAAACCCCAAATATCCAAAAAAATAACACGTGTGAATGATGGTGACAAACTAGAATGATAACAAATAAAGGACAAAGTATTGGTAAAGTGTTACATTAAGTCAT
>NW_017331261.1:0-200 GCF_000935625.1 Nanorana parkeri | reverse complement strand
TTATACGATCATATACCTCCGTCATTTATATCTAATTATGTATACACACACTATATACTCCCCCCTTATGCTGTAAACCCTCTTTTACCCCCATCATATATATCGAGTTATGTATACACACACTTTATACGCTCTATAATATACACCCTCTTGTTCCCCCATATTTAATTATGTACACAAACACTATATATCCCCAATAT
>NW_017331260.1:0-200 GCF_000935625.1 Nanorana parkeri | reverse complement strand
TGGAAACAGAGTTATCAGGTAATCAACTCATGTTTTTGTTTGTTTTATCTTTTCAGCCCAGCAGCAGTACTATGTACAAATACATACGGTTTGGAATAGATGTTTGTTGCTGGGCACATCTATCCCTCATCCAGCGACAGTAATCTGTCCCAAACTGCATGTACTCTAGAGCTGCAGCTAACGATTATTTTCAAAATCGA
>NW_017331259.1:0-200 GCF_000935625.1 Nanorana parkeri | reverse complement strand
AGCTTTTATTTTCAACCACAGGCAACAGAACAAACAGCTTCTTTCAGCAAAATGGCAAAGCAAAATCAGCAAAACATCAAACATAAAGCAAAAGTCTTTGAACAATTCTGCACAGCGTAGTGCATTTTGGTAGTCTCACCTAGATCAAGTTCACAGGCATCTGAGCAGCCACACACACAGAGCTTTCTGTCTGTCTCTCA
>NW_017331258.1:0-200 GCF_000935625.1 Nanorana parkeri | reverse complement strand
TTCATCAGGAAGGGAGGTGGTCTGGTAAAACTACAGAAAAATTGTATAAATTATCTAATAATACATAGATGTACCAATGATCAAATTGAAGTAGACATATTAATACTAGGCAGTACCATACAGCGTCCTTTAAGTATCATAATCAATATCAAAAGCTGTCAGTCTTACCAATCCCAATTAGAACCAAAGGATGCCTGCGT
>NW_017331257.1:0-200 GCF_000935625.1 Nanorana parkeri | reverse complement strand
ACACACTGTTATTGGCTGACCTGTCCATTGTCATTGGCTGACCAACACATTGTTATTGGCTGATGCCTTGCATTGTCATTAGCTAATCCGTTTTCTGTCATTGGCTGACCCGTCCATTGTCATTGGCTGTCCCACACACTCATTGGCTGACCCGTCCATTGCCATTGGCTGACTCGCACACTGTCATTGTCTGACCCCTC
>NW_017331256.1:0-200 GCF_000935625.1 Nanorana parkeri | reverse complement strand
GTTTTGGCACAGCTGGAGTGCCATGGTTCGCCACCACTGGTCTAGGGGTTGATTTCCAGCTGCGCCCACCAGCGCTAACCGCCCTCTTCTGGTCCACTCCATTAGTAAGATGCTAAGTAAGCGGTTTATTGAACATCTTCTTTGGGAGAGAGGGCAGTGGCGTAACAATCACCATAGCGGCCCAGGCGGCCGCTATGGGG
>NW_017331255.1:0-200 GCF_000935625.1 Nanorana parkeri | reverse complement strand
AGCCAATGACAATGTGAGGTGTCGGCTATACCCTCCTGAGGGCGGCCCTGGAGTCCCCCCCTTCCCCAAGTGGTGACCAGGCCCACCCCATTGAAGAAACACATTTTTAACTACTTGATCCATCCTACATTTTGGCTAGTTTCTACCCTAAACAGTAGTGTTTTTGGGGACAGATAGAGCTTTCTTTTGTGACCCCACGG
>NW_017331254.1:0-200 GCF_000935625.1 Nanorana parkeri | reverse complement strand
GGGCTGTGCGGCTCTCAGAGGGGGCTGTGTGGCTCTTAGGGAGGGCTTATTGGCTCTCATGTGAACTATGCAGCTTTTAAGGGGGTCTGTGGAGCTCTCAGGGGGTTTTGAGCGGCTTACAGGGGAGCTGTGCGGCTCTTAGGGATCTGTATGGCTCTCAGGGGGGCTTTGCAGCTCTTAGGGGGGCTGTACAGCTCTCA
>NW_017331253.1:0-200 GCF_000935625.1 Nanorana parkeri | reverse complement strand
GCATTTGAGGGGCGCCCCTTGGTCCACGAGCGGTCCTCCAGAGTAGTGGGAACTGCGTTGAAATCTCCCCCCAGGAAAACATAAGTGTTAGGAGCTGGAGGAGACTGTCGTGATAATAACACGTCAAAGAAGGGTTTGTTGACCATGTTGGGGCCATAAATGTTCCAGATCTCAAGGGTGGTTTGCCCGATTTGTATAGA
>NW_017331252.1:0-200 GCF_000935625.1 Nanorana parkeri | reverse complement strand
TTTGCTTCGGTATCTGAATTGTATGCATATTCTGTACACGGCATGTATGTCATCGATTTATTGAGCATAGAAACTGTTTACTTGTGAACTATATACACAGACAAGACACTATGTAATGGTTGTTACCTCCTTATGCGGTACACATGCTTTGTAGTGTACTGAATTGTATTATTGATACTTTGTATTGAAACCCAATAAAA
>NW_017331251.1:0-200 GCF_000935625.1 Nanorana parkeri | reverse complement strand
CCTTCCGAAGATGAAGACCCAGTGGAAGCCACATCCCCAGACACACGGGATTTCATGGACTTTTCTGTGGAGGTTGTACAGATTGCTGAGTCCTCAGGTGAGGTGCTGGCAACAGGGCAGAGTGCCACAAGCCTCTGTCCGGCACCTGGTACAGCCCCAGAGTTCCAGGGAGAAGAGGCAGCCGACCTCTCTCCCCAGCA
>NW_017331250.1:0-200 GCF_000935625.1 Nanorana parkeri | reverse complement strand
GGAGAGCTCGATCTGACAGCTGACTCCTCCCCCACACCGCCTCCTGTGACAGCGCTGGATGTCTTCACCCCCACACACCACTCTCCTCTGATATGTGACAGGAGGCTGAGTAGTGCAGGGAGGAGAGACACCGGCCACTCACAGCGCTCTCCTCCACCAGCTTTAAGAATAAATGGCACAGCACTGCACTTACACGCATT
>NW_017331249.1:0-200 GCF_000935625.1 Nanorana parkeri | reverse complement strand
TAACAATGAGATCCGATCGCTCATAGACAGGTCATGTGACATGGAGGGATCAATGGTCAGAGATGATTGGATGGGAAGTAGTTTCACATTTTGCTACTTCTGTGGTTGATGTTACAATGTAACAATATTTCTCTTCTGACACTTCTATGATCGCTCTCCTGTCACATGACCTGTCTATGAGCGATCGGATCTCATTGTTA
>NW_017331248.1:0-200 GCF_000935625.1 Nanorana parkeri | reverse complement strand
GAAAAGCATTGGATACTTTATGGACACTACTACGAAACAATATCTGGACTTTAGTTTTTTGGAGGTCCCTCCATATCTATTGCAGTCCCCTCTTGGGAGATTTACTCTTTTTGTTTTGGTGACCACTGTGAGAAAAGGATACAGTCAGTGTACCCATTGCACTCAGAACTGCTGCTCCATCAGATAAGAGGTGGGTGCAA
>NW_017331247.1:0-201 GCF_000935625.1 Nanorana parkeri | reverse complement strand
CCTTGGCTTGTTTCCTGGACTTTGCTCTTGCCTTTTGATTCAGTACCTTGCTGCCGGCTGGCTCTGACCCTTGGCTTTCTGTACCAGGATTCCTCTCTCTTGAATCTGTTCCCACGCTGCCCACCCGGTTTTGACCTTTGGCCTGCTGACTTCGCTACCAGACTGTAGAATGTGCTCTGATTTGGGGGTGCCTTAAATTAC
>NW_017331246.1:0-201 GCF_000935625.1 Nanorana parkeri | reverse complement strand
TCCATTTCATCTGCCATTGACTATACAAGATCAAGATCAGAGTCAAAGTGGGCTATGCATCGGGCCCGGTTTGGACGACGTTGGGGCCCAGGTATCGTCCAGTATTGGTTCAGCAATTGGAGCAAACTCCTGCCAGTCTGGTAGCATTGGTGCGCGGACAGATAGAGTGTCACAAAATTGTCCCAAGTCTTCAGGAAATCT
>NW_017331245.1:0-201 GCF_000935625.1 Nanorana parkeri | reverse complement strand
TGGTCCCGCCCTCCCCTGTGCAAATGGTACCTTCCTGAGTACCTGCGTGCAGAGCTTTTTTTTTTCAGGGGCGGATCCTTTTTTTATTTACCTGGCAGAAGCACCGAAGAGCAAGGCGGCAGTGAAGCACAGCTGCAGGAGAGGAAAGGTACATTTTATTGTTTTATTTCCAGCAGTCAGCAGACATCCCGGGGAGGGGTT
>NW_017331244.1:0-201 GCF_000935625.1 Nanorana parkeri | reverse complement strand
ACCTCTCCCCGATTCGCATCTCCAGCATGTGTATGGCACTAACGGATTGATCTTGTGGAGAAGAGTGGGGAATCTGTACCACCTGGACATGATTTTGTAACCCTGTTCTTGGGTCTGATTGGCCATGGAGGCTTTGTGGGTGGCTAACAGGGCTTTGGTGCGTTGCTCCCCCGTGAACACTTGGCCCAGCTCCTCTTCCCA
>NW_017331243.1:0-201 GCF_000935625.1 Nanorana parkeri | reverse complement strand
ACAAAATCCCACGATTCACCAACCATCACTTCCGCACAGCCTATCATGCCTCCTCTCCCTCCAACAAATCCAAAGGGGTATCCATTCTCATCCACAAAAATCTCCCCTTCCAGGTTAAGGAAGAACTCAAAGATCCAGACGGGCGCTTTTTGGCCCTGAAAGGGACTCTAGGCCATACACCCATGACGATAGCCTCAGTAT
>NW_017331242.1:0-201 GCF_000935625.1 Nanorana parkeri | reverse complement strand
GAATCCATCCCCAAGAACATAGGACGGGTGAGAGTGCCACAAGACTTACAATGAGTCCAATGTAAAGGTGAGATTTCACAGCAAGAGGTCAAAAGGTCAACACATTTCAGGGACTCAGAGCTCCCCCTTCATCAGGGCTAAAGGACAAGACAACATGAAATAGTGCAGGGTGACTGGTCTTGTCTCTGCCCCCTCCTGTAA
>NW_017331241.1:0-201 GCF_000935625.1 Nanorana parkeri | reverse complement strand
GGAGAGCTCGATCTGACAGCTGACTCCTCCCCCACAACGCCGGCCGGCCTCATGTGACAGCGCTGGCTGTCTCCGCCCACATTGCCACTCTCTTGATCTGTGACAGGAGGCTGAGCGGTGCGGGGTGCCGGCCACTCACACTGCTCTCCTCCCACAGTGCTTGGCTGCCTGTGACAGTTTATCTCCTCCCCGCTGGGACAC
>NW_017331240.1:0-201 GCF_000935625.1 Nanorana parkeri | reverse complement strand
TGCTGCAAGAGGTGGCCAGAGACTACAGGAATGCTGCAAGAAGTGGTCAGAGACTACAGGAGTTCTACAAGAGGTGGTCAGAGACCACAGGAATGCTGCAAGAGATGGGCAGAGATTACAGGAGTGCTACAAGAGGTGGTCAGAGACTTTAGGAATGGTACAAGTGATGGCCAGAGACTACAGGAATGCTGCAAGAGATGG
>NW_017331239.1:0-201 GCF_000935625.1 Nanorana parkeri | reverse complement strand
CAGTAAGATGATTCTACAATCACAATTCCCATATCAGTGGAACCCCACAGGCCTCTCATACCTGGGCACTACACTTACAAACTCTATCTCCATGATATTCGATCATAATTACGTACCCTTCTTAACCCAATTGCGAACCCTACTAAACAGCCTCCATAGGGACACCTTGTCTTGGTCAGCAAGATTAGCCACCTTTAAAAT
>NW_017331238.1:0-201 GCF_000935625.1 Nanorana parkeri | reverse complement strand
TGCTCATGTTGTAAAACCCAAAACAGTGGCGGCAGGGGCATCAATAGCCCTCTCAAGAAACAAAAAAAACGCCCAAACATTCAAAATGTTAAAAAAAACTTCAGTTCAACTTAGTCTCGCTATAGATATTGAAATTCAGCAAAAAGTAAGAATTTCTTTTTCAGAAGACCGCTGCATGGCTTCAACAATGGCCGCTGTGCG
>NW_017331237.1:0-201 GCF_000935625.1 Nanorana parkeri | reverse complement strand
GCCCTGATATCCTGTTTTAGGATGACTCCTTTCCCTTGCAGAGTCCCGTGGAGCCACTGTTGTGTATGTGCTAGTATGCTGTGTGCGTCTCCACAAACACACAGGTATAGTAAGCCAAGCCAGTCCTCTGCTCCCTGTTCTTCCTTCTCCAAGCTAGAGGACAGCTCCTGGAGACTGCTCTGTCCCTTGTGATCTTGTACT
>NW_017331236.1:0-201 GCF_000935625.1 Nanorana parkeri | reverse complement strand
CCTCAGGTGGATCTAATGGCGTCTCACAAGAATTGCCATGTGGGCCGATCTCTCTCGAGAATATTCAATCACAGAGTGAAAGGCCAGGGCGTTCTTTCACATCCATGGAATTACGAACTAGCTTATGTCTTTCACCCCTTTACCATGATCACAGCAGTCTTTCAAAGGATGTGGAGGGAGAAGGTGGTGGTTATTGCAGTT
>NW_017331235.1:0-201 GCF_000935625.1 Nanorana parkeri | reverse complement strand
GTACACTGTACGTCGTCAGTCACGAAGGGGTTAATTTAAAAAAAAAGTGTATTATAATCTTCTGAACAAGGGGAGCAGACGGCAAAAGAACCGCGACCCCCCTTCCCTGTGCGATCCCAAACTAGAAAAATGTACCTGTTCCGACTTACATACAAAATCAACTTAAAGGAGAACTATGAGGTCAGTGTTTTCCCCCATAGT
>NW_017331234.1:0-201 GCF_000935625.1 Nanorana parkeri | reverse complement strand
CCATGATCTGGTTCTCATTAATGTCGACCTAGCTATCCCACGTAAGAAAGGATTCTCTTGGTCACTGCGGGACTCCTTGCTCACCAACCCCAATGTACTGGCCTCAGCCCAAACCCCCCTAACTGACTCAAGGTAGATTGATTCAACTAGCCTCTCAGGTGAAGAAAAAAAGGACAGCCCGTATTGACCAACTAGAATCTG
>NW_017331233.1:0-201 GCF_000935625.1 Nanorana parkeri | reverse complement strand
TTATGACCAAACCCGTAAACATCATCATTCTGCAACTACTACCAAAACGTCTGACAAATTCCTGTTTCAGAGTGATGATGCAAACACCAGCTCGCCATTTAACCATCTGCTTGTCCATTTAGTCTCCGTCCTTGTGTTTGTTCTGATCAACCAAGTGTGCTGCTTTACGACTCTTCTGATAGCTGCTCTGCTCCTGTGTGA
>NW_017331232.1:0-201 GCF_000935625.1 Nanorana parkeri | reverse complement strand
TCACTTCTGCATTCACAGCCAGGACGGAGATCAGCAAGGAGTTGATCTCCCATCCTCCTCCTCCTGACGCCCTCCGAGCCAATCCCGGGCAGCAGACGGGGCAGCGGATCCCGGGATTCAAGGTGAGGGGTCAGGGCGGCGGCCGCGCGCGGGGGGGCGGACGAGCACATATGGACGATCGGCGGGCTATGGAGCCGCTAA
>NW_017331231.1:0-201 GCF_000935625.1 Nanorana parkeri | reverse complement strand
ATGTATGGTGATCTGAGTACTGCCCTGGGGGACATGTATGGCGATCTGAGTACTGCCCTGGGGAACATGTATGGGGAGTCGGGTACTGCCCTGGGGGACATGTATGGTGATCTGGGTACTGCCCTGGGGGACATGTAGGGTGATCCGGGTACTGTCCTGAGGGACCTGTATGGGGGTCCGGGTACTGCCCTGGGGGACATG
>NW_017331230.1:0-201 GCF_000935625.1 Nanorana parkeri | reverse complement strand
AACAGAGCCACAGTCCACCTCTCGTGGCACTCTTAAACACACCCCTCGTGTCACTGGCTCTCTGTCTCCTCGGCTGTCTTCGAGGTGCCTCCAGCACACACAGCCACCTGGCTCCCTTCTGACGTCTGGGAGCCCTGAACACACTCCAGCACCCTTCTATTGAGGGATGCACACAGGTGCACAATCAGGTGCTGGCTGCCA
>NW_017331229.1:0-201 GCF_000935625.1 Nanorana parkeri | reverse complement strand
GGAACCAGAAGCAAGTGAATATAGCATGGGCTTACCCCAAGGATCAGACAATACTGACTTTGGAGTCAAAACATGAACTGGTTATTGAAGTAATCAGACAGTTTATACCTCACAGAATCAGATCAGAGTTTAGTGTGTTATTTCAAACAATTCCCTCCCCCAGTGTAACAACCAGACCCCACAGGTCTTATTTTAGGTGGA
>NW_017331228.1:0-201 GCF_000935625.1 Nanorana parkeri | reverse complement strand
TAACACAATCTTTGGATTAATAGGGACCCATTTGGCCAGAATATTGTTCACTTTGTTACCATACTCTGATGATAAGAGTGCACATCCTTGCGGCAACCGTGTCTATATTGTTTAGATTGGAAGATAAAGGCAAAAAGATACCAACACTTTAGGTGGAGGGGAACAGAGAAAAATGCATTAGAAAAATCAATAACAGAAAAA
>NW_017331227.1:0-201 GCF_000935625.1 Nanorana parkeri | reverse complement strand
TGTATATAGCTCTCTCTGTATAACCCCCTTTCTCTCTCTTTCTCTCTCTCTATATACCCCCTCTCTCTCTGTATACATCCCTCTCTCTCTCTCTCTCTCTTTATATACCCCTCTCTCTGTATACCCCCTCTCTCTCTGTATATCGCTCTTTGTATACCCCTTCTCTCTTTATACCCCCCTCTCTCTCTCTGTGAATGCCCC
>NW_017331226.1:0-201 GCF_000935625.1 Nanorana parkeri | reverse complement strand
TGCAGGTTTGTCCCATAGTATAAATCCCCAGCCTTCAGCAGGTTAATAGTTATCTGTAAATATAAAGATTATAAAAACACAAAAAACAAAGCATACCAATTTGTTAAATTTTGAATGGTCTCCTACTTGTGGCAAGTCTCTGCTACAGTAAGTGATCATTCTGGCACGTACTGAGAAGCAGATAATAAAACTGCCGAAAGC
>NW_017331225.1:0-201 GCF_000935625.1 Nanorana parkeri | reverse complement strand
CCATAATACTAGGTGAGGCTCTGCCTCCCCTGACCGCACGTGCCTGATTGACCACCAGTCTCTTTATGGTGAACACGACTCAATGTCCTGGTCATGGCAGTAGTGTAAAGCACACTTGCAAGTTGCAATATACTTTGGAAGAAAATTGTCCCAAGTACGCAAAAAAAAGTTACCTGTGTATATACTCATGTGCACAGAGAG
>NW_017331224.1:0-201 GCF_000935625.1 Nanorana parkeri | reverse complement strand
AAACAAATATAATATAGGCTTACAAAATTACTCTATAAACAACCACGAACAGGCTGAGTTAGAGTTATATGCTTTTGTTTTTTTGGGGGGGAGGGGGGGTGCAAGGGTTATGTGCTAATTGTTGTTTCATTCAATTAGAAAAGTGGATTATAATGGGGAGCGTTACACTGTATTGTTCCCTATTATAATCTATTTCTCTGA
>NW_017331223.1:0-201 GCF_000935625.1 Nanorana parkeri | reverse complement strand
TGCCATATTGATCAACGATGAAAGCTTATTGAGAATTGAACTGAGAGGGTCTCGTAGGATGGATCGATATGTGGTGGAATCCGATAATAAATTATTCATGCCTGTTCTATAATTGGCATAGTCCATGACAATAATGGCTCCCCCTTTATCAGCAGGTTTGATGATGATAGAGGCATCCTCCTGTAATGACTTAAGGGAGGT
>NW_017331222.1:0-201 GCF_000935625.1 Nanorana parkeri | reverse complement strand
TCTTTTGGCTGAATGGGCACACCAAAAGCCTTCCCAGAAGGTTGGAGGCTGTGAAGAAGACGCAGCTCCATATTCATGACCATGGTTATAAAATGGGATGTCCAACAGGCTCATATACTGTAGGTCAGGTGTCTAAAAAGAAGGTTTTGTGCCTCTTTGCACAAAGCCAGCTCTATAAAGACATGGTGTGACCAGTTTGGT
>NW_017331221.1:0-201 GCF_000935625.1 Nanorana parkeri | reverse complement strand
CGTTACTGTTGTGTTGCTGTGAGTCAAAAAATAGAGTGTGTTTTGGGTTCTGGAGGCGTTTCCCCTGGACAAATGCCTCTATTGAAGTATTTTAAAACGCCCCTCAAATGCTCGGTCAATGCTCCTATAGCATTGTTCGGGCATTTAAGAAGCGTTGCGCAAAAAAAAATAGAAGTGTGGCTGCTGCTGGTCACTTCCCTT
>NW_017331220.1:0-201 GCF_000935625.1 Nanorana parkeri | reverse complement strand
TGTTGGACCATTTGTGAGGTCAGGTACTGATGTTGGAGAAGAAGGTCGGGCTCGCAGTCTCCGCTCTAATTCATCTCAAAGGTGTTTTATCGGGTTGAGGTCAGGTTTTTGTCTCAGAATAATTTTCTTTGGTTTTTGTCTCAGAATAATTTTCGTTGCCCAGTGTGTCAGCATTGTTTTCATTGGTCAATGTACCTGTGA
>NW_017331219.1:0-201 GCF_000935625.1 Nanorana parkeri | reverse complement strand
TGATCTTGGCCATGTCCAGATCCACCACCTTAATGAAAAAGATACTGTTTACTTTATAATCTAGAGTACAGTGGACAATTTAGATGGTTTCAGAGATAGCTGATCAAAGTCTATGCTTTAAAAGCTTAAATTATTCTATAAACATTAGATGACCATCTCCATCTGGCTGTTTTGGCTGAAGCAAGTCACGATCTAATGTCT
>NW_017331218.1:0-201 GCF_000935625.1 Nanorana parkeri | reverse complement strand
CATCCCATAAAGTTCGGCGCTCGAACTGCCGATGTTCGATTTCGAACTCATGCCGGCTGCACACCATACGGCGATGTGACTACCGTGGATAAGATAGGTGCTCAAAGTGACTACAACAGATCACTGTGTCGCCTTGAGAAAGGGACCCTGCGGGTAATTATGACCTACCGTGTTTCCCCGAAAATAAGACAGTGTCTTATT
>NW_017331217.1:0-201 GCF_000935625.1 Nanorana parkeri | reverse complement strand
ATTCAGGGTTTGGCACATATGGCACTTGAAGAGAGGGTGCCACTCCATAGGTCAACAGAAGTCCGCCGACCCACAGGGGCAGCTGACTTTTTTCTGTCCCCACCCCTCTCCCATACACATCTACCGGCCCAGCTCTTAGCAACCATTGACACTCTGGCTGATGTCCCGCCCAGCTTCTGGCAACCAGTGACATCACTGGTT
>NW_017331216.1:0-201 GCF_000935625.1 Nanorana parkeri | reverse complement strand
TGACACTAATGTTTTTGTTTTGCGCGTTTTATTTGGTAGCAGATTTGGAGTCCTATATTTTTATTTCTTAGTTTTATATCGGGAATAAATAGGAACAAATAGTTTAAAAATTTTTTACAAAAATGTGAACAATGGTACAAATTTTTTTATTTTTTTTACAAAATTTGAAAAAAATTACATTTTCTGGTAATTTTTGCCTAA
>NW_017331215.1:0-201 GCF_000935625.1 Nanorana parkeri | reverse complement strand
TTTTCATTGCTGCCTTGGTTTTTATTTATTTTACATTTTTAATGTGTTCGGGTGACTTTATCACTCAGATGGGAATTGTCTAGTAACCGCTGTAAGGAAGTGCTTTTGTAGCTGCATGTCTCCCTGTAGGACGACGTGCTTAACGTCCTGGCAGCATCTTTTTGCCGGGATGCAGAGATCAGAAATATTCCCACATTGACC
>NW_017331214.1:0-201 GCF_000935625.1 Nanorana parkeri | reverse complement strand
GCTCCAGGATCCCAACTATAACCCAGAAAACCCGGAATGAGTTGTAAAACCAGCTCTTTTCTAGTAACAGTACTTTCCTGGAGCCTCTCTGGCTGAGAGTCCTGGGTGACCATTTTCCCACTCTACATAGTGGCATTGCCACAATATATATGTATGTATGTATATACATACATACATATATACATACATATATACATACAC
>NW_017331213.1:0-201 GCF_000935625.1 Nanorana parkeri | reverse complement strand
GACCTGGGACCACAGCAAAGTCGTTCGGGATGGAGAGTGGGGAGCAGAGTGGAGAACGTCTGTTTTCCGTCTTGCTCCGTGTGAACACGCTGTACTCACAGCCTTCCCATCTCAGCTGTCACAGGAGATTGTGCAAGAAATCCTGTATTGGGAGTGACCAGTTCAATGAAGAGAACCTGTCACCTCCAAATGCTATCACAC
>NW_017331212.1:0-201 GCF_000935625.1 Nanorana parkeri | reverse complement strand
CACAAAGCTTTGCCATGCGCTGCCAGTTAAATTAATGTTTTCTACGATAGAAAAAAATCATGCACCGCGATGCGTTCTAACAACGCACTGCAGCGCATGTGCCTGGACAATATGGTGCACGTTATGTTATGTGTGTGTGTGTGTGTGTGGGAGGAGGGGTTTGTGCTTTTTTTATTTACACATTTTTAATTTATTTTTTAA
>NW_017331211.1:0-201 GCF_000935625.1 Nanorana parkeri | reverse complement strand
ACAATGACGTGTGATGTTGGGTCTACTGGAGGAAGAGATCTGACCTTCACTTGGATCAAAGATGGTAAATGGGTCCATACAGGAAAATCCATCACCATTCCATCTGCAGGAACTGCACATTGCGGGGACTACAGCTGCTGGGCCTGTACAGAAAGAAGTGACACCGCCAGGCTGGATGTTGTTGATGGTCAGTTCATTATA
>NW_017331210.1:0-201 GCF_000935625.1 Nanorana parkeri | reverse complement strand
CACTCATTGGAACAATTATAGACCAATTTCCCTTCTAAACATAGACGTTAAACTTTTAGCCAAGATACTTGCGAGCAGGCTCAATACTGGTATTGGTCAACTGATCCATAAAGATCAAGTGGGCTTCATTCCCTCCCGACAAGCTGTGGATAACATCCGTAGAGCCACTCTTATCACCCACATTGCAAAAAAACGGAAAAT
>NW_017331209.1:0-201 GCF_000935625.1 Nanorana parkeri | reverse complement strand
TGCTTATCTCATCATGCCCCAAATAAAATTAAATAAACTAACATTTTAAAAAGTGAAAAAAATAAAGTTAAATAAATAAAAGTAAAAATTTAAATAAAGGAAAATAAACTAAACTTAAAAAAGTTAAATAAAAAAAAAGAGAAATAAAAATGTAAAAAAATAAAGTTTAATAAAAAAAATCCAGCTTCGCCTGTGTAGGCA
>NW_017331208.1:0-201 GCF_000935625.1 Nanorana parkeri | reverse complement strand
ACCCCTGCGGACCTGCAATTGAGGTGAGCGTAGGGGGGCGTGCGGCTGCGTAGCCCCATAGAGGACAGGGGCTGCGTACTAATCACACGCAGCACCTGTCCTTCCCGGGAGCTGCTTGACACGGCCCTGCACGCGGCACGGAGCTGTACATGCAGGCCGTTTCATGTGTGAATGGGGCCTAAAGGCCATCCGTCGACTACC
>NW_017331207.1:0-201 GCF_000935625.1 Nanorana parkeri | reverse complement strand
CAGGAAGTCTCTTTGACATGTATTCAGAATCTTTAGCTATTGTATAGTGATTTGTTTTCTTTTTAAAACAATACATTTCAAGTCAGTTTTACAAACATTTCTAAAGAAAAATATATGTCTAAATGCCTTTTTTTAGATGTTAAAAAATAACTAGAAAATTTATTTTAAAAATATCTTTTAAAAAATATGTCTTTGGAAAAT
>NW_017331206.1:0-201 GCF_000935625.1 Nanorana parkeri | reverse complement strand
TCCGCTTTTCCTGTGCCTTGATGTCCCATGGATTACGCCTTGATCTTTTCAGGTATACCGCTCTGGGGGATGGTTGGGTCGAAACAAGGAGGTGGACCCTACCCCTGCTGCTGCTGCTTCCCCCCTCTGCCCTACCCCTGGAGGATTGTCCCTGGAGGATTACTAGCGGATGCTGGGCCCCCCTGGAGTAGCCCTGTGGTC
>NW_017331205.1:0-201 GCF_000935625.1 Nanorana parkeri | reverse complement strand
TTTTTTTATCACTTTTTATTTAATTATTTCTTCTTATTTTTCTAATTTTATTTTATTTTTTTTAGATTTGTATTTATCTTATTTACTTTTTGATCATTTTTTTAATCTTATTATTGTTTGTTTATTTTTTATATATTTGTTTTTTATTTTTTAATAATTCGTTTCTTATTATTTTTTTACTTTTTAATCACCTTTTTATTT
>NW_017331204.1:0-201 GCF_000935625.1 Nanorana parkeri | reverse complement strand
GGAATTTTTTATATATAATTCTATATATTTATTTGTATCCTTGTTATAGAGGTTTGGTATTATAAGTTTAAAACTGCGGTTTTAAACACACACATTTATTTCGGTTTAACCACTTAGATTATCACTCTCTCTGAGGAGAGATTCACATTGTTGACTTTGCTACAGAGTATCCACATATATATCACGCACTGATACGTGGCT
>NW_017331203.1:0-201 GCF_000935625.1 Nanorana parkeri | reverse complement strand
TCTAGTGTAGTCTTGGATCTCAAAAGTATCGGTACTTGTACTCATACTTGTACCAACTCATACTCATACTTGGTATCTGTGCAACCCTATTATAAATTATACTGTTAGATGTTTTATGCAAAATAAAGTTATAAAAATAAATATTAACGATATTACCATAAATTTTGATTACTATTTAGACATAAGCATTTTTAAGTTATA
>NW_017331202.1:0-201 GCF_000935625.1 Nanorana parkeri | reverse complement strand
GGTGATTCAGGGTGAGTCCGTGGGGGTCATCGGGAGACGCGATGAGGGTTTCCTTGCAGGAGTGCCAAGCCTCTGTGGAAGGGGGGATCGGTCGCTCGGATGGACGTCAGTTGAAGTTTCCATGTGCTCCAGAAATTTCAGTGCCGCATCAGGGTCCTGGAACGCAAGTGGTGAGCCATCTTCCGCTTGGAACTGCAGGAT
>NW_017331201.1:0-201 GCF_000935625.1 Nanorana parkeri | reverse complement strand
CCATGACCAACTTCTGCACCCAGGAGTCCGGTATGGACCACTCCCAAAGACTTGAGAACAGAAGCAGCCTTGCTCCCACTCTCATGTCTCTGGGATGAAAACCTTCATAAGGTATGTTCAGACTTACTAGGCCCTCCACTCTTGCCTCTGCCATTTCTGGAAGAAAAGCAACACAGAGCGCCTCCATAGTGTAAAACTTTT
>NW_017331200.1:0-201 GCF_000935625.1 Nanorana parkeri | reverse complement strand
CCCGCGCCCCTGCTGCACCCCCGGTTGTTACGCCACTGCCAAGAGCATGGTCACAACATAATTCATAGTGACAGCTTACAGAAGCACATTAGGTAGACCTAAAGTAAGAATCATACTTGGGCTTGCCCCCCTCCCCTTTGCTGCTGCATGGCTAAACTGGAGAACAGAAAAATAGGATTTTGGTACTCACCGTAAAATCCT
>NW_017331199.1:0-201 GCF_000935625.1 Nanorana parkeri | reverse complement strand
GGTTTTACTGGCTTGAGTTCCTCTATTCCCCAGAATATGGTGGACTAATGGTGGAGTGACACATCATACCATACTTGGAGATCACACCATTAACGAGAACTTAGAGGCCTGCAACCACCCTGTTGATCGCCACAGTCAGCCACGACGTATCCTTACGGTCCACGAGGACCTAGACGGGTTCATGTCTGAGAGCTCCACGTT
>NW_017331198.1:0-201 GCF_000935625.1 Nanorana parkeri | reverse complement strand
GTTGTAGTCCTCTATAGCTGGTGGTATTCTGCATTGCTGATGTTTGCAGTCCGTGGCAGAACTACCAGGGTTGCAGCGGTTGCAGCCGCGACCGGGCTCTGGCACTCCACCACTCTCCTGAGATCATTGGTCTGTATTGTTTTAGAAAATCGGTCACGAAACGCTATAAAAGAGTATCGACAATGGGGATCGGGGAGTACA
>NW_017331197.1:0-201 GCF_000935625.1 Nanorana parkeri | reverse complement strand
GCATTACACACGATGGCTACGGGCAAGGCTCCTGGCCCGGACGGGTTCACACTCACATATTACCGCACATTCAAAGACGTTCTGATACCCCACTTGACCAGCTATGCCAACTCTCTCACCTCGGGTGAGGAGTTGCGGAAGGAATCGACACTAGCGCATATAACTGTCCTGCCCAAACCAGGAAAGGACCCTACATGCTGC
>NW_017331196.1:0-201 GCF_000935625.1 Nanorana parkeri | reverse complement strand
CACAACAGTACTCTAAAAAATCTTCCTTTCGACTCCAGTGGCTGACCTGAATTTTGTTCCCAATGTCCAGTGCTCCTGAAGGTGGCAGTATAACCCATGGTTTTATTAAAGTGACACTAAGCTCAGGAAATGAATCCTAAAAATCCCTCCAAGACCCTGGACTATGAACAACAATGTATCTTATTTGTGTGTCACTCGGCT
>NW_017331195.1:0-201 GCF_000935625.1 Nanorana parkeri | reverse complement strand
CTTATATTCACGTTACCAGCACTCCCTTGTAGCTCTTTGCTCCCCCAGAGGCAGCACTGAAATTCACAGTGACAGCAAGGGAGTAGTGAAGGCACTGACCCAATCATGTGACAGTGATTGGGCCTAGAGATAGACTTAAGATGGTTGCCTGTCCAGGATTCACCTGGACAGTCTGGTTTTTGAGTCTTGTGTCCGGGTTTC
>NW_017331194.1:0-201 GCF_000935625.1 Nanorana parkeri | reverse complement strand
GGATCAGACCCTCCGGTTCAGGGATCAGACCCTCCGGTTCAAGAATCAGACCCTCCCATTCAAGAAAGAGACTCTGCCACTCAAGAATCAGACCCTCCCACTCAGAGATCAGACCCTCCCACTCAAGAATCATACCCTCCCACTCAGAGATCAGACCCTCCCTCGTCAAGGCTCCTCTGTGTAGTGCGGTCCTAACTCTAA
>NW_017331193.1:0-201 GCF_000935625.1 Nanorana parkeri | reverse complement strand
GAATGCAGGCACTAATGTGCCTGCGTTCCGGTGCGGGCGATTGAACTGTGGGCGGGGGACATGTCTGCGGTGCAAACCCACGCCCCCTCCCGCCCCTGAACGCCGGCTTGCATTCCAGTGCGTTCTAGAGGCGTCAGCATCCTATCCTCCTGCGGTGCTTGTGTGGCCGACGCTGCACACGGGGAGAGGTGTCTCGCCCCT
>NW_017331192.1:0-201 GCF_000935625.1 Nanorana parkeri | reverse complement strand
GAAATGTATATGGTTGCTGATAAATCATTGGTAAGTCATTTCTTTTTGTAGCAAGCCGTATTATAGCGTTAGATTGTATAAAATCATAACATTGAAAAGATTTTTTCTTTTTAATGTATTTTTTTTTTCAGTTTGACAAATTTAAACAAAATGCCACAGCTGTGAAAAACAGAATATATGAAGTTACTAATTACATGAACA
>NW_017331191.1:0-201 GCF_000935625.1 Nanorana parkeri | reverse complement strand
AGAACATAGACGGGAGCGATGGAGGACAGAACATAGACGGGGCGACGGAGGACAGAACATAGACGGGAGCGATGGAGGAGGGAACATAGACGGGAGGGATGGAGGAGGGAACATAGAAGGGAGCGATGGAGGACAGAACATAGAAGGGAGGGATGGAGGTCAGAACATAGAAGGGAGCGATGGAGGACAGAACATAGACGG
>NW_017331190.1:0-201 GCF_000935625.1 Nanorana parkeri | reverse complement strand
ACTTTGTTATAATCCCAGTAACAGGTGACCGCAGAATATTTTGTAGCTGGGAAATGTCACGCATGGACTTATTGCGCAGGTGACAACCTATCACGGCACTACGCTTGTAGTCACTGAGCTCCTGAGAGCGACATATTCTTTCACAAATGTCTGTAGAAGAGTCTGCATGCCGAGGTGCGTGATTTTATACATCTGTGGCCA
>NW_017331189.1:0-201 GCF_000935625.1 Nanorana parkeri | reverse complement strand
AGGAAAGTCCACTGCTTTCACACAAAGTGCAGGAGTTCTTCTTTGAAGACTACTGTTGAGGGACAGGCTGGTTTAGTAAGACTTTGCAAACTAATTTCTTTAATACGTCATGAATGGATTTACATAAACAAATAGGAAGGTTCGAATGGGCTTTACATTAACAACAGCTTTAAAATAGAAATGTAAAATAATAGTGATAAT
>NW_017331188.1:0-201 GCF_000935625.1 Nanorana parkeri | reverse complement strand
GAAAAAAGCTTGCATTTGTTTGCTGCAGCAATAGATTTACATTGATCCCCTGCTAATATGAATAGGTTCAATGATCCGTAGTACAACTACATGTTATTAGGTCTGCAACAACTAATCGGCTAAGTCCAATATAATCAAATGAAAATTTGTCACAATTTTTAATTATCGATTAATCGGCTTTCTATTAGTTGGCCCTGTTCA
>NW_017331187.1:0-201 GCF_000935625.1 Nanorana parkeri | reverse complement strand
GTTTCACCTGTAGAGAGTATACGGGATAGCGGGTATATATATACCTGCTATCCCGTATACTCTATATATACTATATACCCGCTATCCTGTATACTCCATATATATATACCCGCTATCCTGTATACTCTATATATATATACCCGCTATCCTGTATACTCTCTATATATATACCCGCTATCCCGTATACTCTCTATATACCCG
>NW_017331186.1:0-201 GCF_000935625.1 Nanorana parkeri | reverse complement strand
TCCCTTGACATTGTGGTGAGGCAACAATATGGAGGTGTAGAATGCGTCCTCCCCTCAAACCTATCCCATTGTACATATCCTGGTCTGATACCATACCCACGTCCACTAACTTAGTACTCTATAGCCCTACACTTTAGATCTCCACTCCTCTCCTCCCTTTTGTATTCCGGAGAGTATAAACTAAATTGGGCAAGCTATACG
>NW_017331185.1:0-201 GCF_000935625.1 Nanorana parkeri | reverse complement strand
GGCTCACTTCACTTCTGGTCGTTTATTCACTCAGTGAATAGACCCCATAGAAGCTAAAAACATCAAATGGTTAAGGCATGATCTGACTGAAGAAAGATCATTTCAAAGACCTGCACACTCAAGTCCCCCTATGGAGGAGAATGGGGGAGGAGGGTTAAGCGTAGGGATGGGTTGACCAACAGTTCGACTCGAACATCGGTG
>NW_017331184.1:0-201 GCF_000935625.1 Nanorana parkeri | reverse complement strand
CCCCTCTCGCACGCTCTGCCCCTCCCGCACACAGCCGACAACCCCACTGGGAGATTTTACTACAGGAAGTAGTATATTGCTCTCAAAATCGCAAGAAAAAGGCAATTAACAAAGTTAGACAGACCAACTGTCACAGTCTAGCAAGATTTGGGTTAGTATGGATCTCAACTGCGGAGATTGATAAATAGGATTGAGGGTTTG
>NW_017331183.1:0-201 GCF_000935625.1 Nanorana parkeri | reverse complement strand
CCTGACAATCACGATGTCAGCTTTTACATCAGAAATTACTCTTCTATTCATGTGACCCCATGAACAACCCGTTCGAACTGCTTCTATTTTATAACATCAAGTCCGTTTGGACACAGATAACTATAAGGTTATCCCTGTATTACTTTTTCCTTATGACTACAGACCGAAAAGGGTCCCATAAGTATTAAATACTATTTAAAG
>NW_017331182.1:0-201 GCF_000935625.1 Nanorana parkeri | reverse complement strand
TTCTAGCCAATCAGGAAGCCGGGAGGCAGGTCATAACCCACTGCCTGGCTTCCTGATTACAAAGGAAGCCAGCTCCATGCTGCCTCGGCACTGCCCCGGTCAGAGAAAGATCTCCCTTTAACAGGAAGTTCCTGTATCGGAGCATTTGGATGACTACTAACCGGCTCCATGCTCCCTTGGCACTGCCGGTCAGAGGGAGAT
>NW_017331181.1:0-201 GCF_000935625.1 Nanorana parkeri | reverse complement strand
GTAGCATGGAAGGCTCTCTGTATCCACCTCTGCTGTAGGGCCAAGGTCTTATTACCCAGTAGGTGAGTCTCTCTTGTAATGTTTGGGAATGAGCCCCTGAGGTGTCTTTTAGCGTCCCCACTCTAGTCTCTACAGTAGAAATGCGGCCCCTGATTTTATGCAGGTCTTGTCTGATGAGACCACATTCAATAGCTAAAGTGT
>NW_017331180.1:0-201 GCF_000935625.1 Nanorana parkeri | reverse complement strand
ATGAACCCCCCGATTGAAGGACGCGGAGTTCTCTCTGTGCCGCGTGCGTCATTTTATACAATCCTTGGTTTTGCCTTTTCAGCCTCTGCTGATCTCCTGCAGCCTCTTCCTGTCTACATGTACTTCAGTGATGGCTGCACGGCATTTCTCAGGGCGCAGAGGGGACACAGGATGCTCAGATGTAGAGGGGAGCACTGGAGT
>NW_017331179.1:0-201 GCF_000935625.1 Nanorana parkeri | reverse complement strand
GAATTAGCACGCAATATACCTTGTTTCTGCGAGTCAGTCCAAGTGGTATTCAAGTCCCTTTCACATTGTATAAGGTATTGTGGAAACCATAAAGAGACTAGTTCCAATAGGATCGAATACATACGAGACAGTCCGTGTCGTGGAGGGTCATTAAGAGATGAAAGTTTTTCTACAGGTGTAGCCTCTGTCATAGCACGTATT
>NW_017331178.1:0-201 GCF_000935625.1 Nanorana parkeri | reverse complement strand
GTCACTTTCTCTCTATGTTATATTACAAAGTATACAGCGAGAGGAGTGAGACTCTGTGTGTAGCTCGGGAGCCGACATTCCAGTTTGGGCTTTAAAATCGATATAATCTCCCGGAGGAGTATAACCCCCAATCTGCACTACACGATGGCACCTGCAATGCCCCCTCCCCCATCTCTGTGTACATTCCTAGCACAGTGCAAA
>NW_017331177.1:0-201 GCF_000935625.1 Nanorana parkeri | reverse complement strand
GGAGTAGTCAGCTCCTGGCGTCCCAGTGCTCCCGAAGCGACCTTGTGATCCAGATTCAAAGATGACCGCCCCAGGCCTGAGACCATTGACAGGAGGAAAAACGGCAGTGGAGGCGTAGAGCGGTAACACTGTAACAACAGCAGTGATTGGCAGAGTATGGATTGATTGAAGGCGTTCCTGTTCAACAATGGAGTATAGACA
>NW_017331176.1:0-201 GCF_000935625.1 Nanorana parkeri | reverse complement strand
TGACCCAGGAAGTACTGAAGCCAAAGGCAGCCAAGCACCAGGCATTTTCAGGAGGTGGCCATTAAAGCTGAACTCCAGGCTTGTTTAAAAAATAAGACCATTTAAAACTACAATTCCGTTATGCAATGGAAACTATAGAAACTAGTGAGCATGGCCCGGGTCCTCCTGACCTGTCCATCAAAGTGATATGTCATGGTGGGT
>NW_017331175.1:0-201 GCF_000935625.1 Nanorana parkeri | reverse complement strand
CTGCAAGCCCCCACCGGAATATCCACACAAAAGACCCCTGCCTGGAAGGACCCTGTTGCCGCTTCACTCACCCCCACACTCTACAGTCTACTGGACTCCTGTGTGTCTCAACTCTGCCAGGGATCCACCCAGGGAAACGATAAGTACTTTGCTGCTCCACATATGACTAAGACTGTCAGTTAACCTATGCTTGTTCTGAAT
>NW_017331174.1:0-201 GCF_000935625.1 Nanorana parkeri | reverse complement strand
ATGTTTAGGCATTCTCATGTTGATTTCTTTTGTTTGTATTGATATGACACAAAAAAGTGGTGGAAAAAAAGCCAAATCTGACACATTCCACACAAAACTAAAAAAATGGACTGGACAAAAATGTTGGCACCTTCTCCAAATTGCAAAAGAAATAATTCCAAAATAAATAATTGCATTCCAAGTTTTTGTGGAAAAGCATGG
>NW_017331173.1:0-201 GCF_000935625.1 Nanorana parkeri | reverse complement strand
ACCGTTATCTGAATGCCCATGCTGATGATCTGGATAAACTCCGCGACGATAATCAATTCCTATCTTCTAAATCTGCATTTCAGAGGAATCCCTGAACACGTTCTGGATTTACAATCCACTATCACCGCATTGCTACAGGAACTAATTCCAACAGTCCCGCTCTGGAAATGGAAAGGGTCCATCGCGCACTAACGAGAAAGA
>NW_017331172.1:0-201 GCF_000935625.1 Nanorana parkeri | reverse complement strand
TAACCAGTCCCCACAGAGCCTTGGTGAGCCCTCACAGAGCCCTGGTTAAACCAGGGCTATGTATGTACTCACCAGGGCTCTGTGGGGTTTACCAGGACTGGTGAGACCCCACAGAGCCCTGGTGAGATCCCACAGAAACCTAGTTTAACCAGGCTGGTGGGACCCCACATAGCCCTGGTGAGACCCTACAGAACCCTGGTG
>NW_017331171.1:0-201 GCF_000935625.1 Nanorana parkeri | reverse complement strand
ACTTTGTGTAGAAGTTGTCAGTGATATTTTGTAGAGTTTGTATCATCCCAAAATGTTGCCTCATCTGCTGTGAACTTGCACAACTCAGAACAACCCGCAATCAGATGTGGGTAAACTCATGCCATGTATGTATGTATGTATGTTTTTAGTTTGTGTCGATTGTTTCTTTTTATCATTGCATGACTTTCATGTTCCTTACTT
>NW_017331170.1:0-201 GCF_000935625.1 Nanorana parkeri | reverse complement strand
CAGCTAACTCTCCCTGGCGGCCCGGGAGTCTCCTGCTCCTGCGGGAGAGTTTTGGTTTTTTTGACAGCAGCAGAGCCGCCGGACAATAGGAAACTATTGGGCGCAGCTAGCTGCCACTGCTAACTCCGCACAATCGTTTGCTATTTACTTTTTTCACTGTTTTTTCTGTTCTGCTCGGTACCTCTAAGGCAGTGCTCCCCA
>NW_017331169.1:0-201 GCF_000935625.1 Nanorana parkeri | reverse complement strand
GGCAGGGGAGGGAACAGGGTGGAGGTGGGTGGGGGTAAGGTTTGCTAGCTGCCCCCCCTTTGCTGTGCACATGAACACTGCTTGCTTGTAATATCCCAGTGGTGCCAGTCACCAGCTCATCCTATGTGTGTGAATGTGTGCCAGCTGCAGGAGGAAGGGGGGGGGTTACATGGGTGGCATGCATCCTGGCAGAGAGGGGAT
>NW_017331168.1:0-201 GCF_000935625.1 Nanorana parkeri | reverse complement strand
AGAGTAAGAAAAAGAATACAAAGAAGTGGAAGACGTGAGAGGGAGAACAGAGAAAGCGATGAGTGATGGGAGAGAATCCAACAGAGAGTAAGAAAAAGAATACAATGAGATAAAACAAGCGAGAGGGAGTACATAATAAGCTATGTGTGATGGGAGAGAATCCAACACAGAGTAAGAAAAAGAATACAAAGAAGTGGAAGA
>NW_017331167.1:0-201 GCF_000935625.1 Nanorana parkeri | reverse complement strand
GTAATTTCTCCTATTCTACATTTAGCCCTGCTTGTGCAAAGTAGAGCTAAATGTAGAAAACAAAATACCGCCCGGAACTCCATATTCCGGGCGTCGGGTGTGCCGCCCCTCTGCTCAGTGCTGCCCCCGGCCTCGGTGGCCTTGCCGGGAATCCGGCCCTGGGTGCCCACAATTTTTCGTCTGGAGATCTACTTTTCAAAT
>NW_017331166.1:0-201 GCF_000935625.1 Nanorana parkeri | reverse complement strand
TAAAAATTTGCAACTGCCACCATTTTATTCTATAGGGTCTTCAGAAAATATATACGGTATTGTTTGGGGGTTTTAAGTAATTTGCAGGCCTAAAATGTGGAATATAACATGGGTGCAAAAAACATTTTAAACCCCTTCAATCATGAACGGGTTTGAAAAGAAGCACATTTTGCTGCACCCAAAGTGCATTGTGGCTTTTGA
>NW_017331165.1:0-201 GCF_000935625.1 Nanorana parkeri | reverse complement strand
GCACTGGGTGATGTAAGGCTTGGATGCAGCTGCTCGGCCATTAAAAAACCCATTCCATTAAGTTCTCTACGCACTGTTGTTGTGCCAATCTGAAGGCCACACGAAGTTTGGAGGTGTGTAGGTATTGACTCTGCAGACAGTGACTTCTGCACACTGTGCGCTTCAGCATGCGCTGATCCCGTTCTGTCATTTTACGTGGCC
>NW_017331164.1:0-201 GCF_000935625.1 Nanorana parkeri | reverse complement strand
TGCAAAACAATGAAAAATCAGGAAGGTGGCCAACACTTTTTTCACACAACTGTATGTTGGAGTTTTGTGACTGACATGTTTTGATTAAGGAAGAGTTCCACTTCCACTTCTAAAAAAAATGGATCTACAATTGAAAGTAAATAGTGACTTCCTGCACAAAAGCAAATTTACACAACACCAGGGACATGTGCAATGGCTAAA
>NW_017331163.1:0-201 GCF_000935625.1 Nanorana parkeri | reverse complement strand
TGTTTCCTATTTTTTGTTTTCTCTCGTTTTTTTAAAATAATATTTAAAATGGTACTTTAAATAAATGTCTTTCTAAGATTCTATCTTTGAGGTCTGGAATCGTTTCTAAAAAGCCCCCTCCTCTCTCGTTCCCCTGTGGGCATCTGCACACCCACTGTGGAAACAGAGAGAGAGGGTATACAGAGAGAGAGAGAGGGTATA
>NW_017331162.1:0-201 GCF_000935625.1 Nanorana parkeri | reverse complement strand
GTGTTTCTTCTCCAGATGGATGGATACTGGAGCCTTTCTGTATTTCCTTTGGATGGATAGAGACAGAAGGCTTTCGGTGTTTCTTCTCTTAATGGATAGAGACCAAAAGCTTTTTATATTTCTTGTCTGGATGGATGGACACTGGAGGCTTTCTGTATTCCTTCTCCAGATGGATGGACACTGGAGGCTTTCTGTGTTTCT
>NW_017331161.1:0-201 GCF_000935625.1 Nanorana parkeri | reverse complement strand
GTCCTTGCACAGCCCACTACGGAAACAATCTGTTCCTTTGTTAGATATTTCCAAAACAAAAACTATGGGGGTTTTTTTGGTGTAGTGATGCATGGGTTAGAAAGTTGCATTTTTTAAAATAGTTCTAAACTATAGGCAGGGAGATGTGAAAAATCTGTAGCAAAACATAAAATTCATACAATAAAATTGGATTATAAATTG
>NW_017331160.1:0-201 GCF_000935625.1 Nanorana parkeri | reverse complement strand
AGGCTCCATCTGACTTGTCTGGAGGACAGAGTTCTGGTGGTTTTTAGGTACTGGAGATTTCGATGGTCGGAGTAGATAATGATGGGGTGAGCGGTACCCTCCAGCAGGTGCCGCCAGGTCTCCAGGGCATGTCTGATCGCCAGCAGTTCTTTTTCTCCTATCGGGTAGTTTCTCTCGGCAGGATTTAGCGTTCTAGAATGG
>NW_017331159.1:0-201 GCF_000935625.1 Nanorana parkeri | reverse complement strand
CGTAGAGGGAGTCAGGTCAGGGCAGGGGTGAGATCTGGTCAGTAGCAGAGTAGAGAAGGGTCGAGGTGGGGAAGGTTTCTCCGGGTGACAGTGTGACGTGTAGGGGGAGTCAGGGTCGGGGGCAGGGTGAGGGTGAAACTGGCCAGGTTGTGGTCTGAGAGGGGGAGGGGGTGTTGGAGAAGTTGCGAGGAGTGCATAGGT
>NW_017331158.1:0-201 GCF_000935625.1 Nanorana parkeri | reverse complement strand
TATTGGATGGCAGAGTTAATTAATCTGCTCGTCAGTATAGAAGGACGGTGTTACCAGGGCCCTGGTACACTGATGATACCTGAAAACGATTTATAGGCAGATCTTGTATAAAGCTATGAATAAATGGGGCACTAAGCAAAAGGATATTGTGTGGAAAAACCGACTAATGCATTTTCGAGGAACGTAGGGAATGGTATTCCG
>NW_017331157.1:0-201 GCF_000935625.1 Nanorana parkeri | reverse complement strand
GGGAGGAATGTCACACAACAGGGACAAAACCTTGAGTCACTTACAGTTCTGCAGAACTGAGATGAGGGAAATTCTAGTAAATGATTAACAGTAAGGCTGAACAGGAATTTAAGAGTTCACAAGTTCCTGTTGGCTGCATCAGTTTCTTCTAACGAAGAGTTGCAGATATTTGTGTTCCTGTATATGGATAGTGCATAACTC
>NW_017331156.1:0-201 GCF_000935625.1 Nanorana parkeri | reverse complement strand
CTTCAGGGAAGTCTATCCCACCTCAAACTAACCACTCAACCTTCTCGCTCTCAAACAATTCATCCCAACACAGCTATCTCCTCATGTATCACTTGACCCTCCCTTTTTAGATTGTAATCTCTCAGGGACAGGGTCTTCCTTACCATTTTTTCCCGACTCTTATTGTAACTGTAATGTCTTCCTTATATTGTAAAGCACTGT
>NW_017331155.1:0-201 GCF_000935625.1 Nanorana parkeri | reverse complement strand
AAAAAAGGGGGAGGAGCTGTATCTGGCTAGGGAATGCCGTGCGCAGTGTGTCAATGTTGGTCTCAGAGTCTATGACTGTCGGGTATCTCCAGTGGATGCGCATTTCGAGGGTTAACCTCCTCTTTTTCAAGCCTCACAATACTGGAGATCGCAGGAATTCTGTCTACTTTTAAATGTGACAAGGGGGAGGCGTGTAGTAGC
>NW_017331154.1:0-201 GCF_000935625.1 Nanorana parkeri | reverse complement strand
TGGAATGACCTGAATCTGGGCACAGGATGCCACACCCCTGGGAAGTAGTATAGCACAAATCAGAAAGCTGAGGTTTTTTGGGCAGCCGACTGAGAACTTACAAACCAAACGTTGTTTAGAAAATATTATTTTATTTGATAAAATTAAAAAGATGAAAACATGACGTTTCGCGCTAAATAGCGCTTCTTCAGGAGAAGGAGA
>NW_017331153.1:0-201 GCF_000935625.1 Nanorana parkeri | reverse complement strand
CCTAGGGCACACTGCTGCCTAAGGTGCACTGCTACCTAGGGCGCAGCATTGACCATTCACCCCCCATGGCGCCCCCCGTCTATTTCAAAGTGCAAAAGCCAAAAAGCAGGCTGGCAATTGCAGTCGCCCACTGAGTAGAGGAGTGTAACTGAGAGACATTTTTCTCTCTCAGGTTCGCTCCTCTGCTCAGTGGGTGAGGTT
>NW_017331152.1:0-201 GCF_000935625.1 Nanorana parkeri | reverse complement strand
AGCAGCTCTCTCAGAATATGTTATATGTAGTGCATAAATCAAAAATTGCTTTTATGGATCAAAGGAACTGACAATAGGTCCTCCCCATGCAGTCATGCCATTAGGAGAAACAATATAAAATGTTACATTCAATTTACCTATACATCTGAAAGAGAATTACTTTTTCATTTAAATTATTTTATTATTATTAATTTAAGACAT
>NW_017331151.1:0-201 GCF_000935625.1 Nanorana parkeri | reverse complement strand
TATTCTGCTCGGTACCTCCATGGTACTGAGCAGAATAGAAAGTCAATAAAAAGAGTTTTTTTAAAAGTTTTAAAAATATTTTTAAAATATAAATGAATAGCAAAATTAAAAAATAAAGATTTTTTTAAATGAAAAAAATTATTTAAAAAACCCTAAAAAGCAATTGGGCGGAGCTAGCAGTGACAGCAAGCTCCACCCAAC
>NW_017331150.1:0-201 GCF_000935625.1 Nanorana parkeri | reverse complement strand
GACGAGAAGCATGGGGACGGCTTCACTGCTAATCGGGAAGCTGGGTGGCGAGTCCTTACACGCTGCCCAAGCCGTGGCTTAATGGGACTTCCTGTATCGGTATTGGTAAATACCGGGAAAAAATACATGGACACACACAGAGCCCTCAGAGACACACAAAGAAAATATATATGTGTGTGTGTGTGTGTGTGTGTGTGTGTG
>NW_017331149.1:0-201 GCF_000935625.1 Nanorana parkeri | reverse complement strand
GTGATCCTGGAACACACCTGTTGGTGATCCTGGAACACACTGCCTGGTAATCCTGGAACACACTTCCTGGTAATCCTGGAATACAACTGCTGGTGATCCTGGAACACACCTCCTGGTAATCCTTGAATACACCTGCTGGTGATCCTGGAACACACTTCCGGGTGATCCTGGAACACACCTGCTGGTGATCCTGGAACACAC
>NW_017331148.1:0-201 GCF_000935625.1 Nanorana parkeri | reverse complement strand
GGCTCGACTGAGCCGAAGTGACACCCGAAGCGGGGTGAACAGCCTGCCGAAGGCCAGTCTTTCACTCTGCAAATGACAGCTTGTAATGACAGATCAGCATCCCCAGGTAATGACCTGGGAGTCGCTGAACTGTCATTAAACAATAACAACGTCGGCTCTGCCCAGTTGTTATCCATTGACCGGGACCTGCTAGAAGACTCT
>NW_017331147.1:0-201 GCF_000935625.1 Nanorana parkeri | reverse complement strand
TATATATACATACATACACACATGTTATGTGTGTGTGGGGGAGGGGAGGGGGATTTGTGCTTTTTTTTATTATTTGCACATTTTTTATTTATTTTTTTCTTATTATTATTATTATTTTACTGTTGGGGGGGCTTCGGGGAAATATACAGGGTCTAAACAAGCCCCTGACATTTCCCTTTTGAAATAGAAAAAGACATTGAG
>NW_017331146.1:0-201 GCF_000935625.1 Nanorana parkeri | reverse complement strand
GGCCCTCGGGAAGGGAGGCCTCCTGGTCGCCTCGGAGACCAAGGGGCGGACTCACACCCCATGGCTATACAAACCTGGCCAGAGCCCTGGCTCAGTGCTGAGTTATTTCACCTCTTGGTGTGACATACGAAGCTCTCCTCCTAATGTGCCTTGCTGCCTTTTACCTGAACCCTCTGCTGACTTCCCGTGTACCGACCCTGG
>NW_017331145.1:0-201 GCF_000935625.1 Nanorana parkeri | reverse complement strand
GCAGACACACCGGCCGCCCCCCCCGGTTGTTACGCCACTGGTGACCACCACTGAGGTTCTGTCAGTGAACCGTTAGATGGCGGGGAGGGGCTTAGTGCTAGCAAGGGAGCGGTGTCATCATTCTGGGGGGTCTGAGTGCTTCACAAGTTGGATTTCCACACCACCTCCTCTTGGCACTATGTCCCATCACCTGCCATATAA
>NW_017331144.1:0-201 GCF_000935625.1 Nanorana parkeri | reverse complement strand
ACGGGCGGCGGGGGGGGCAGGGTTAATTTTATTTATTTAATTTATTTTTACTTTCTTTTTTTAACTTTTTTATCACTTTTTTATTGTTTATTCATTTCTATTTTTTTAACATTTCTAAATTTGTATATATCTTATTTTCTTTTACTTTTTTATGTTTTACAATTTTTTATTATAGTTTTTATTTATTTTATTTTTTTTTTC
>NW_017331143.1:0-201 GCF_000935625.1 Nanorana parkeri | reverse complement strand
ATGGGGGATTCTAGGGCCTCTATTTGAGTCTCCTCTAATTTAGGAAAGTGACTAGCTGCCAAATAGTTATTAATACTATCCATATGTGTTTGCTTAGAGTGATAAGTAGAGTGGGGCCTGATGTTATAAAGAGAGGCGTAAAATTCCCGGAAAACCGTTAAGATGTCCTGAGTAGCATGTACCAGGACATCCTGCTTAGAT
>NW_017331142.1:0-201 GCF_000935625.1 Nanorana parkeri | reverse complement strand
GGGCGGGTCTTCTATGTGTCATACATGCACTGATTCAGTACTATGGATCCCCGCCCCGTATGTTCAGGTGATTGTTATTTGTCACGGTTCTGTTAGTACGCGGTAGGCAGGCGCTGTCACCACACCGGAGACCTACTCCAAGAAGTTTCTTTTGTGGCGCCAGTCTGTGTATGTTTAAACAAGAAACTGTATATGGCGACC
>NW_017331141.1:0-201 GCF_000935625.1 Nanorana parkeri | reverse complement strand
CAAAACATGTGTATAGTCTTTTATGACTTACAAAGAAACAAGTTAAAGAAAAAGCTGTGGTATTGCCAGCTGAGAATACGTGCGGTTGGGAGCTGACCACGCATTTTGAATAACTCAAGAGATTTGTAACTGAATTTATAGATTATAATAAAAAGAACATAAAAGTGTGTCCAGGCATAGTTAAGGTTTTTGTTCAAGCTT
>NW_017331140.1:0-201 GCF_000935625.1 Nanorana parkeri | reverse complement strand
TTATTTGCACTTTTCATTCTTGATTTTTTTTATCTTTTGAGACTATATTACATTGTTTTTCTATAAGTAGAAAAATATAATTGTCTATTGTTATAATGCAGTAATCCTTTATTTTTGTTCCACTGCTACCTCTGCTTTCTTATTCACAGTGAGGAACATAATTATTTGATCCCCTGCAGATTGTGTAAGTTTGCCCATTTA
>NW_017331139.1:0-201 GCF_000935625.1 Nanorana parkeri | reverse complement strand
TCCTCCCCCCTTCCCTTCGTTAGCCGGCGGAGTCACTTGGGCCGGTGAGTTTCATGGTTGCATCGAATTTGTGGACTATGTCTACAAGCTAAAATATGTAAAATCTGCGCTTATGGAACAATGGGAGAGATCAGTAACCAATATGAAAGCTGCTGCACTCAAGACACTGAGGCCAAAAGATGTATATAATGAATGTGCAGT
>NW_017331138.1:0-201 GCF_000935625.1 Nanorana parkeri | reverse complement strand
ATACTCGCTCTATGGCTCCGAGCGCCAACAATCATCCCACGGTCACATTTCCACTGATATCTGTTACTTCACTTTGGGACTTTTATTAAGTATCAGTTTACAACCGACACAGAATTTTTTTGCTACATTGTGATTCATTCTTTCAGAATTGTCTTTCACGGACTACAATTGTTTGGTTCATTTTTTTTCACTGTTAATTCT
>NW_017331137.1:0-201 GCF_000935625.1 Nanorana parkeri | reverse complement strand
CCGTGACCGCCCAGCCATCCGCTCGGTTTCGTGCACGATGATCGGGGGGTCACGGATTGCACACCACCGCCGATTTCGCTGGCAGTGCCATTATTTTCTAATGGCACCCCAGTCGTGCCAGGCAGATTGTGCGGTTTCTCACCGCAATACCGCCCTGCCAGTGCGGTTGCACACGATCGCGGTTGAAAACACTGTGTGTTT
>NW_017331136.1:0-201 GCF_000935625.1 Nanorana parkeri | reverse complement strand
CTCTAGCAATCTGTCAGACCTCTGGGACAGAACTTCACACTTTATGTCAGTGTTGTCACACTTAAATGATCAACCAGCTGAATTGAGAAACTCTATAGATCGCCTAACTGCTGCATATGAACGTTACCAGGGACCGATGCTTTTCAACCTGTTTATCAATAACATCGGGGACGGAGTAAACAGCGATATCTCAGTGTTTGC
>NW_017331135.1:0-201 GCF_000935625.1 Nanorana parkeri | reverse complement strand
AGGGGGTTTAACACCGCGGATGTCAACTGGTTAACACACACTGATGACTTTTTTCTTTTACATGTATTTGTGAAGATTTATAAAAAGGTTGTTCGTTTATTTTAAAGAAGCAGTTGTACTTGAATCACTTTGTGGCTGTGCACATTAGATCTATGTGTTAATAGAAACAGTCATGTTTCTGAGAGCGCATATATCCTGTGT
>NW_017331134.1:0-201 GCF_000935625.1 Nanorana parkeri | reverse complement strand
GCTGCAAGCAGGACATAGGTAGTTCATTTAAATTGGGAGAAAAACCGGCTCAAGATGGAGAAGTGAGAGCCAGGGATCTCTCGGAATAGAACAATGAAATAGGTTTTGTAAGAGATTGAACACTTTAGACCAGAACCTGCTTTTCATAGGACAGGACCAGCAGGTATGCATAAAGTCCCAGTGGCGGAACTACCGCCGGTG
>NW_017331133.1:0-201 GCF_000935625.1 Nanorana parkeri | reverse complement strand
TCCAATCCAGTCCAATCCAATCCAATCTAATCCAAACCAAGCCCATTCAGTCCAATCCATATCAGTCCAATCCAGTCCAATACAATCCAGTCCAATCCAATCCAGTTCAATCCAATCCAGTCCAATTCACCCACAATCTAATCCAATCAAGTCAAATCCGATCCAATCCAATCTAATCCAATCCAGTCCAATCCAATCCAG
>NW_017331132.1:0-201 GCF_000935625.1 Nanorana parkeri | reverse complement strand
GTGTGACTTCCTTTTTTCCTGAGAGGTCTCAGGTGGCTCACAGGGGGCACAACATATCCCTGACATGCAGGGCGTGCTCGTGGCCTCCCACATCAGATAACCTGTGGAAAATTCAAAGAGTGGATCCTCCGTCCCGCCGGCCGAATGAATAGAATTCTGTGTCACCTCGGTACCTCATGGAGTAGCATCCGATCTTTTCTT
>NW_017331131.1:0-201 GCF_000935625.1 Nanorana parkeri | reverse complement strand
GTCTCACAGACCAGACAGGAATACTCTCAGCTACTACTAGTTAAACAACTGCTGTACTGTTCACCTCATGTTAACTTATCAAATTGCCATACTGCTCATCTCATGGTGATTTAGCCAAATGCTGTATTGTTAGTTATACAAATGCTGTATTGCTCATCTCATACCGATTAGCCACTGCTGTGTTTCTCATCTCATGCTGTA
>NW_017331130.1:0-201 GCF_000935625.1 Nanorana parkeri | reverse complement strand
GTTATTGACTTATGATTACTTTTTGCTTTACACTTTCTGGAAATGCACCTCTTTCTTCATGGAAGATTGACTCAGTGATCATCCCAAGATGTCTACTTTGAACAGTTTACAGTGCATGATGCTAAATAGCCATTGCTCTGCTTCATATGTCTTACTATATCAGGTTATAACTAGACCATTAATCCTCATTTTGAAGGACTC
>NW_017331129.1:0-201 GCF_000935625.1 Nanorana parkeri | reverse complement strand
TCCGTACGTCGTACGTCCTTGGCAGCGAAAGGGTTAAAGGTAGATGCATACATAGCACAGTGAAAACAAAGCAATTCATGCGTTTGGTAAACTCGGTGTGTTATGCAGTAAATCAGTAATTACAACCAGTTTCAGTGCAGAACAGCATACTCCATACCTGGAAAAAAACAAGAGAGAGAGCGCTACTACCTGGAGAAAACT
>NW_017331128.1:0-201 GCF_000935625.1 Nanorana parkeri | reverse complement strand
CTTTTATTGGGTCAAAGGGATCCTGAAGGGTGACAACTATGGAGGCAGCCGTTGATGACCTCCGTCTACAAATTGGCATTTAGAGGGCTCAGCTTTCAAAAATCCAGAGGTCTGTATTGGGGGCTCAATAGAAGCTCTTGTGCACTGAGGCTTGACACTGAGAGCTTAAAGGAGAACTATGGGGTAAGTGTTTTTCCCCAT
>NW_017331127.1:0-201 GCF_000935625.1 Nanorana parkeri | reverse complement strand
TCCGTATGAGATTGTACGCTCCTCTGAGATCCAGTTTGGTAAAGATTCGGGCAGTCTGAAGTCTCTCGATGAGTTCTGGAATAAGAGGGAGAGGATACCGGTTTTTAATGGTTATTTTGTTAAGCCCCCTGTAGTCGATTATGGGCCGCAAGCTTCCATCTTTATTCTTGACGAAGAACATCCCTGCACTAGCAGGGGAGG
>NW_017331126.1:0-201 GCF_000935625.1 Nanorana parkeri | reverse complement strand
AAATGTAAAGTGGGTTGGGAAATGGATCTGGGGCCACTAGAAGATGCCCTTTGGAGGGTGGCGTTGCTTTGCAATCCAATTAGTTTCACCGTCTGCATCGCATAAATTAGCACAGCTCTATATTGTATATAGAACATACCGGACCCCTGAATTCCTATAAAGGATAGGACTCAGGGAAGATTCTAAATGCCCAAAGTGTGG
>NW_017331125.1:0-201 GCF_000935625.1 Nanorana parkeri | reverse complement strand
TTTTTTTTTTGTTAGCTGTGAACTGCTGTACATCAATGTACTCTTTTTAGTAGATGTGATTCCCCTTACGAGTAAAAACATGCAATAATAATGTAAATTTGTTAATTTTTTTAGAATGTCAATTTTGCACATAATATATTTGTTCACTGTTCTCTTAAATTATCCTAAACAGTACACAGATCTACAATAATAAAAATATAT
>NW_017331124.1:0-201 GCF_000935625.1 Nanorana parkeri | reverse complement strand
GGTCGGCTAGAACTATGAGGTGAGTGAAAGGCACCCCCCCCATAGTTCTCCTTTAACAAATTTTACAAATGTGATCTCCGGGTGGCCACGTTATCACCGCCTGTCTCAAAAAAAGCCAACTTTTCAATCAACTTTGCCAAACCAGCCGGGCGGTAAATTGTCAGATGAACAGTGACTTCAGCCACTCAGCTGAAATTGACT
>NW_017331123.1:0-201 GCF_000935625.1 Nanorana parkeri | reverse complement strand
GTAATGCTTTAGCTACTGCAGACTCCCTCCCAAGCCCCTGCATGCTTTCAGCTAAGTGACAGGAAATTTGAATGACGTACAAGCATGGGGACATAGCAACACTTGTACTCCATGAAGACTACAAATCCCTCTGCTGCCATGTCCCTCCATACACAGATCATGTGACCAGGTTTCATATTACACCCTAAAAATGGGTGAAAC
>NW_017331122.1:0-201 GCF_000935625.1 Nanorana parkeri | reverse complement strand
CATTCCACCAATAGATCATGCTGGTTGGGAACACACTGCAGCGGTGTATACATTCCACCAATAGATCATACTGGGAGGGAACACACTTCAGAGGTGCAGACATTCCACCAATAGATTATGCTGGATGTAAACAAACTGCAGAGGTGTATACATTCCACCTATAGATCATGCTGGGTGTGAACACACTTCAGAGGTGAATAC
>NW_017331121.1:0-201 GCF_000935625.1 Nanorana parkeri | reverse complement strand
TGGGATACAGCCAAGTAGCCCTCGGAAACGCGTTTTTTTTACCGCGAATATTCGATACGCCTAGGTGTGAACAGAGCCTCAGCCTGGAAATGGTTATAAAGCCATTTCTAAAGCTTTCGGACTCCAGCGAACCACAGTAACAGCAATTATCCACAAATGGCAAAACATGGAACAGTGGTGAACCTTCCCAGGAGTGGGCGG
>NW_017331120.1:0-201 GCF_000935625.1 Nanorana parkeri | reverse complement strand
GGGGCGGCAGGGTTGGTTTTATTTATTTTTTATTGTTTCCTTTTTTTTTTACTTTTTTTAATTTTTAGCTTATCGTTTACTTTTCTTTATAATTGTTTTATCTTATTATTGTTTGTTTATTTTTATAATTATTTTCTTATTCTTATTTTTTACTTTTTATTCACCTTTTTATTTAATTTAATTATTATTTCTTATTATTTT
>NW_017331119.1:0-201 GCF_000935625.1 Nanorana parkeri | reverse complement strand
TGCGTATGGTTTGTAACTTTTATTGACAAGCTTTGTAAACAGTTATGACATATAGTAAGATTTATCCTCATGCAGTATCATTCTGACTGCACCAGACCCACCACTAATATCATGAGGGTATTAAAACATGATGGGGCAACCAGTTCTACATTCAAATATCACATTTAAGATAGCCCTCTTTTTCGAAATTTCCCATTTAGT
>NW_017331118.1:0-201 GCF_000935625.1 Nanorana parkeri | reverse complement strand
CTAGATACATGGGGAGAGAATTATGGTGGTGGGGAAGGAATTTTGTCAAATGCATTTTAGAGTGTTGGTTGGGGGGTGGGGGGGTGTTTGTTCCATTTGCAGTGGACATATAGCTCCTCCATACGGGAGAGAGACCAAATGGAGGGTGCACTGGGGGGTCAATGGATTAGCACCCGACAGGTGGTTTTATACTATTTCTTT
>NW_017331117.1:0-201 GCF_000935625.1 Nanorana parkeri | reverse complement strand
TATGCTGATATGGTGGCGGGTTGATGTAGGGGCAGCAAATGTTCTTTTACCATTTCCTTTGCCTTACCCCGCACTATTCCCCATGGTATACCACCAACTGTCCTAACTCCTGGCCGCTTGTATTTATCCCTTCCAACTCATCCTCCCCACCCCCCCCCGCCTTCCTTTTAGGAGCCCTCACCCTGTGGGTAGTCTGTTTGG
>NW_017331116.1:0-201 GCF_000935625.1 Nanorana parkeri | reverse complement strand
CTCTCCTCCAATTCATCAGGGGAGACTCACCTTGCCAGTCCTAAGCTCACATGGGGGGCAGTGGAGCTCAGGAAGCCGACGGCAGCATCAGCAGCGACGGAGGGGGGTGACACCCGCCGCAGCACTGTACAAGGGATCGGGCGCCTGTACAGATGCCGGATTGTATTTAAACAGCAATCGCCGGCTGTTTAAAACGGTACC
>NW_017331115.1:0-201 GCF_000935625.1 Nanorana parkeri | reverse complement strand
TGGGTGGGAACACCACATATATAACATGTACATATCTCTAATTACCTTATTATGCTTCTACATTTGGAAAAAACTTTCAAGAGTTAAAGGTATGAGTGATCCACCGACTAGCAGAAAAAGGTAATTAACTAAATAGGCAATATAAAAAGAAAGAAAAAAGGGGGGGAAAGAAGGGGGGTTGGGGGAAATTGTTTGTGCGGA
>NW_017331114.1:0-201 GCF_000935625.1 Nanorana parkeri | reverse complement strand
GTTGCATTCGATTGTTGTGTTACTATTTTATTGATATATGTATTTTTCCTTTATTGGGATGTAGACCATAAACAGCATTAGGGGCATACTGATCCAAATCCCTTCTTTTCACCCACACTGAGCAGATACTGCTTAAATAAGAATACCGTCATATTCTGGAGTGTAATCTCTGAAATTGCTTTTTTCAGGTGACCGAGGTTG
>NW_017331113.1:0-201 GCF_000935625.1 Nanorana parkeri | reverse complement strand
TTCTGCTGCTGACCCCTCCCCCCTCTGGTGCTTTGCTATTGGTCAGTAAAGCTGCCATGGCCCCGCCCAGCTTCACCACATAGAGGGTGTGGCTCAATAATATCAAACCTTCTTCCCCCATCCTCATGTTGTGATCTGTGAAAGAAAAGAATGTAGAGGAGGATGGGAGGCGTGGCCAGGGCTATGGGGGATGGGAGGCGT
>NW_017331112.1:0-201 GCF_000935625.1 Nanorana parkeri | reverse complement strand
CCCGAGACATCCGGGGCCAATAGGACGGGGGTCAAGCAGCAGAAATCAGTTTAAGGACAATAACAGGGGAAGCAAAGGAAGAGGACACGAAGATGGGGAAGGAGGGGAGGACCGGGTATGGGACAGAACAGAGGGCGGAGTAAGACAGGGGGGGCTGGTGCACTGGGAAAGGGGTTCAGGGGGAGTTGGGAAGTACAGAGC
>NW_017331111.1:0-201 GCF_000935625.1 Nanorana parkeri | reverse complement strand
AGGAAGCTGGAGGATGGGAGCCGAGGTGTATTTCCTCTTTACAGTGTCAAAGGCTACCTGGGCTTCTTTTGACCAGAGAAAAGATGTTGTCGTGCTGGTTAATCTTGTCAGTGGTTTTACCACAGCGGAGAAATGTTTAATGAACTTGCGGTAGTAGTTTGAAAACCCGAGGAAGCGTTGGAGGGCCTTCCTGGTTCGAGG
>NW_017331110.1:0-201 GCF_000935625.1 Nanorana parkeri | reverse complement strand
TCCATGTCCGCACCCTGCTGCCGGCAGCACCGTGATATCGCTCTGGCAACCAGCTCAGGATATGGTTACTTTAGGCTAATGTCCGCGCCCTGCTGCCGACAGCACCATGATATCACTCTGGCGACCTGCTCAGGATATCGTTACTTTAGGCCCATGTCCACGCCCTGCTGCCGACAGCCTCCGTGTCCGCGCCCTGCTGCC
>NW_017331109.1:0-201 GCF_000935625.1 Nanorana parkeri | reverse complement strand
AGAATAGAAGGGGTCCGAGGACAGAGGGAGGAGGTGTAGATTGAGAATAGAAGGGGTCCGAGGACAGGAGGAGGAGGAGGTGTAGATGGAGAATAGAAGGGGTCCGAGGACAGAGGGAGGAGGTGTAGATGGAGAATTTATAGGAGTGTCAGATGACAGAGAGAAGGTGTAGATGGAGCATATAAGGGGTCAGAGGACAGA
>NW_017331108.1:0-201 GCF_000935625.1 Nanorana parkeri | reverse complement strand
CTAGTGTGCCGCGGCACAGTGGTTGAAAAACGCTGGCCTAAAACACTGCTGCTTTCAGATCGGTATAAAATGATGGATCAGAATGCAGCTGAATGCTGCCTAGGGGGACATTTAACAAAGCAGAATGTATTGTTTAAATATACAGAACAGCAAGGAAAAAGGTCCTTTAACCCTTTCGCTGCCAAGCCCTCCGGAACATTT
>NW_017331107.1:0-201 GCF_000935625.1 Nanorana parkeri | reverse complement strand
TATTGGCTGGATGTAGATGCGGTCAGAGAGAAGATGCTAATTCCAGGCCCTCCCCCCTACGATACAATTATGGATTAGCAAAATATGTGACATCAGACACATGGAGGACCTGACTTGTTCTCTCAAGGAGACCGGGACTCGCTTTCGCACTAGCTGGTTCTGGTGGGATGAGTTTACCTCCACGCAAGAGTACAGAGATCT
>NW_017331106.1:0-201 GCF_000935625.1 Nanorana parkeri | reverse complement strand
GAAAAAACTAGAAGAAAAACACTTTTTTCACAAGTTTTGATAATTTTTTTTAGCAATTTTTTATAATAATTATAGTATAAGAATGTATTTATATATCATTTGTTTTCCTAATTTTTTGTATTGTTTATTTTTTTTACACTTTGTAAAAAAAACACTTTTTTTGCCAGTTTATATCAAGCAGTCACTATGACTGCTTGATAA
>NW_017331105.1:0-201 GCF_000935625.1 Nanorana parkeri | reverse complement strand
CTAGAATTATTGCTCTCACTCTGGTGTGCGCGGCGATACCCTACATGTGTAGCGCGATTGTTGTTTTCATACGTAGGCGCACCCTGCGTATTTTTACGTGAAGACGCGCGTGCTCGTGGGGGTGGGGGATATTAAAACATCTTTTTAAAATTATTTTTACATTTATTTTATTTAATATATTTTTTATATGTACTGTTTATT
>NW_017331104.1:0-201 GCF_000935625.1 Nanorana parkeri | reverse complement strand
CTCTATATCCATATCATTACCACATGTAACACACCATCACCTATCCTCTATATGCATATCATTACCACACATGGAAACACATTATCTACTTTTCACAATATTTATTTAATTACGACACGTGGAAACACACCAGCCCCTATCCTCTATATCCATATTATTTCCACATGTGGAAACACACCAGCTCCTATCCTCTATATCCAT
>NW_017331103.1:0-201 GCF_000935625.1 Nanorana parkeri | reverse complement strand
GGGAGGCTGTCAGGTCATGCTGAGACTTGTAGTACCTCAAGCACTGAAATATATGGATTGTAAAGGATTATGTAATAAAGTGGCAGGACGTGGCACCGCCCAGCAAAGCAGGCCATGCTGATGCTGCTAGCTCTCCAATCTTAAAACAAATGTATGGCATATAACATTCAGCTGGCCACATAGGTGACATCAGTGTTCCAC
>NW_017331102.1:0-201 GCF_000935625.1 Nanorana parkeri | reverse complement strand
GCGCTTCATATATAGAAGGACGGTTCGGTGTTCTCAGGCAGGCAAGGGGTTAAGGTCACCTGACATTCCGGGCAGGTGACAGGAAGATGAGGTCATAAGAAGACGCAGGGGGAGGGGGAGGAGGATTGGACTCCATATATAGCACTTAAGCATCCGGGCCCCAGGGGGGATCCCAAACTGGGGTTTCCCAGGGACGGCCGA
>NW_017331101.1:0-201 GCF_000935625.1 Nanorana parkeri | reverse complement strand
TCCATCTAATTATCTATTAAATCATCAGACAGATAAATATATAATTACAATGTAAGTTCTCATGAGCAGGACCCTCCTAACCCTCTTGTATGGTAACTGTACAGTCCCCCATTATTTTGTGCTGTGCAAACTGTGGGTACTAAATACATCCTATATTATAATAATAATAATAGCAATACATTTGTAACTATGTATCTTGTT
>NW_017331100.1:0-201 GCF_000935625.1 Nanorana parkeri | reverse complement strand
CAGCGAGTGAACTGCCAGAGGTTTGGCTTGGTTCGGCTAATTGAAAGCAGCCGATATATGGCTGATTTTAGCCGAAGTACGGCGGTTTGGCTCAGTTCACTTCGGCCTGGTTATTCACTCGGCTGCCTTTGGCAGTTAATAAATCTCATCACCTAACACCTACACCTAACCCCTACATCTAACCTCCTCACCTAACAACTA
>NW_017331099.1:0-202 GCF_000935625.1 Nanorana parkeri | reverse complement strand
GATGAGGCTCCGCCTCCCCTGACCGCACGTCCCTGCTAGGGACACCCCTGAGCATTAGCTTTACTGAGGTCTAACTAAACAGACCTCTGCAGAGCGACCACTGCTTCCCTACGGATTCTCTGGTAGGAATGAATTGGTCTCGTTGCATAGAAAGAAACTGGTGGCAGATTTGCAGAGCAATGTGGGGAAGCCCTGCCTTTGG
>NW_017331098.1:0-202 GCF_000935625.1 Nanorana parkeri | reverse complement strand
TGTGGGTCACACTACTTGTGTGTCAAGCATACAGAGGTCGATGCGTTTACCCCCGCCCATCGGAGCTTCGTCAGAACCATGAGAATGGCTGGTGGATGGTTATCTTAAGTAGCCCTTTCACACCTGCTGAACAATTACATCCCCGGTATATGCTTTAATGTGTTACCTAGTAACCAGGGGACGCTGGACTGTCATTACACAC
>NW_017331097.1:0-202 GCF_000935625.1 Nanorana parkeri | reverse complement strand
GGGCTGACTCGGAAGACGCCATGATTGTTAATGGTAGAGAGGGCAAACGGGTTTCTCGGTTAAGGTTGTATTCTGCCATCAAACACGCTACATAGATCGTGAATGCAGTGCAGTCTACTGAAGCAGCATTATTTTGTCGTTTTGATGGATTTGCACACATGCTCCATCTTTACCAGTTAGTGAATTAAAGGAGAACTATGAG
>NW_017331096.1:0-202 GCF_000935625.1 Nanorana parkeri | reverse complement strand
CTGATTCTTCAAGCATCACTCCAGTAACTCCACAAGCAGTAGTTCCCTCTTGGGAAACTCATCGGAGTCTTCAACACCAGTCATCGTGCAAGATGATTCTCCTCTTCATAAAGAAGCAATAGAAAGAATAGAATAGAATAGAATAGAATAGAAAGTAGCAGACCAAAGACTCAAGGTATGCTTTCTGAGACCAACCTTAGAC
>NW_017331095.1:0-202 GCF_000935625.1 Nanorana parkeri | reverse complement strand
GATCACTTTCTGAGGAATTGGGGCTATAGCACAAGGAAACTTCTTTAGAAATAGATCTAGCCTCACGGTCAATAGCACTAGGCATGTGGGGCACTATCACAAGGAATGATGTGTGCAGATTCCGTAATGAGAAAGCCTATGAAAGGATCTTGAATCAATTAATTTTGAAACACCAAATATTAAAAGTTACTAAGGTTAAGGA
>NW_017331094.1:0-202 GCF_000935625.1 Nanorana parkeri | reverse complement strand
AAACCTTAAGAGATACGTCTTCACCAAATACCGCGGATCCTGGCGGAAAACAAATCCTTTTGGAAACAACAATATACGGACCTCTTGGGAATCCAAAGTCTTCATATACATGCACTTGTATTAAGGACCAAGCCTCTGGGCCGATCCATCCATTTAAAACCAACGAAACCTTCCCCTCAAAATGGAGAGGTAATGGAGAGGT
>NW_017331093.1:0-202 GCF_000935625.1 Nanorana parkeri | reverse complement strand
GTGTCATGCCCGGTGTCCAGGGGCGGACAGCGTGGTGTTAGAGAGCTGGAGGAAGAGATGTGGGGGAGGGGGCCTGTTCCTGTTTACAGGCACCCACGGCTCACAGGCAGATGCGGCTCACAGGGAGACTACAACTCCTAGCATGTCCTGCCAAACCCAGCCATGTGACTCGGCTCTGAGGAATACAAGTCTCAGCACACCT
>NW_017331092.1:0-202 GCF_000935625.1 Nanorana parkeri | reverse complement strand
GTGTGTGTGTGTGCGTGCATGCGTGTGTGTCTGAGTGTATTTATGTGTGTGTATATGTGCATACGTGTGCTGCGTATGGCGGTTATTGTGTGTGCGCGCGCGTTTTCGAACCCATTGAAGTAATATGTAGATGGGTTGAAAACTTGGTTGCGGGTCCCTGCGCGCACACGTGTGTGTCCTTGTCTGTCTGTCTGCCGTGTGC
>NW_017331091.1:0-202 GCF_000935625.1 Nanorana parkeri | reverse complement strand
ATGATCCTAATATTAAACTGGAATTCTAATTAAGGGAAATTTGGTTTTTATTACCCCCCAGTGTCCCTATCAGAGATTTTCCCTATCTTCCTGCCCTAGCCACCCAGACAGGAAATAATTTCCATTTGCCTGCGTCCTTCTTGAGGAGATTTACCCTCAAACCTGTTTGATTACAGATTCAAGAAGCAAGGAGAAACCTGGT
>NW_017331090.1:0-202 GCF_000935625.1 Nanorana parkeri | reverse complement strand
CCTACCTATCTATACTCATTATAGTTTTGTCCATAAAAAGAAAGGAAGAAAACAAATCTGAATCCTAATTAAATATGCCTTATTTTAAATCAAGTAATGTAATCTCTAAACTCTATGCAATGTGGAAAGATTGTGGCTGGTGTGAGGATCCAGCAAGGTTGGTGTACATAGTTACATAGTTACATAGTATTTGAGGTTGAAT
>NW_017331089.1:0-202 GCF_000935625.1 Nanorana parkeri | reverse complement strand
TCCGTGACTCGGAACGGCGACGTCCCCGGGAGCCATTACACATGGAGCCGGCTTCCGTGGCAATCAGGAACCTGGGCGGCATGTCATTACCCCCTGATCGGGCTTCCTGATTACCAGGGAAGCCAGCTCCATGCCAGCGGAAGCACCGGTATATTAGTATTCAGTGTCGGCAAGATCCGAAAGCAAAAAATCGGTACTTGTA
>NW_017331088.1:0-202 GCF_000935625.1 Nanorana parkeri | reverse complement strand
TGGTTAATATGATTTAATGATATAACAGCATTTAATCTATTGCAGAATTCGTGTAAGTAATGAAAGCTATGAACTGAAAAGCCTAGCACAGACTTGTCTGTTTAACATGATCTTGGTTTGGAGAGGGTCATAGCTAGAAGAGGGAGTCATAAGATAAACACCTGCCAAGGTATTCACATGATGGAACCTCTCAGGCCCTCTA
>NW_017331087.1:0-202 GCF_000935625.1 Nanorana parkeri | reverse complement strand
GCTTGACGTCTCTGGGATTTGTAGTCCAGAGCATTACAACCTAACCCTTGCAGTGAGGGGGCAGCCCCTCGGGAAGGGTTAATTGTGTACATGTCCGGAGTTTTTCTTCAGGATTGTTGACTCTGTAAATATGAAATCCTTTCTATGAATACTTCCTGTGTATCTATTTCCAGGCGGGGAGTTTAGCTCCGGGCTTACAAAT
>NW_017331086.1:0-202 GCF_000935625.1 Nanorana parkeri | reverse complement strand
TTTTTTCCAACAAATTATGTTCATTTTTACATTGTAGTCAAAGAAACCAACTTTGTCTGTGTTTTGTTGCAACTCAACTGCACACTATCATTTGAGATTAACTCCCCATGTTTTTTAGGAAGACTTGATATTGTCCATTTCCACATACCTTTGACTTAGAATTAGAAAAATAATTACTAAGGGTGTCTCAGGGAGTTTTTGT
>NW_017331085.1:0-202 GCF_000935625.1 Nanorana parkeri | reverse complement strand
GGGGTGACACAATCCCATGGGCCGCTTCATTATATTTGTGGTCCCAGCAGTACACTGAGATATCTTTCTCTCTTGTCAAAACCAATGCCACATGGCACAAAGCTTATAGCCATGAAGCCAACCAAATGATGTCTTATTTATATCACTTCAGTAATCATTATTATGATTTGTGACTGCTCATTTGCTCACCCATGTTTTTTCT
>NW_017331084.1:0-202 GCF_000935625.1 Nanorana parkeri | reverse complement strand
GCGGGGACCCGTGTCCATGTTGTGTGTCATGTCTGTCCCTCTCTCATTTGTCTGGCAGGAGTTTCTGAAGCTGGAGCCAATGGATGAGCTGAAGTCGTCCTTACGTCATCGCGCCCTCCTGGCCTGCACTTACCTGGTGTATCCTGCTGACCACACTGGGGGCTGGGGGAGGGACGTGGCACGCTGGGGGAGGGACGTGGCA
>NW_017331083.1:0-202 GCF_000935625.1 Nanorana parkeri | reverse complement strand
CAGAGATAGAAGCAGAGATACGCTTACTATGGAAGGATCAGCAATCCTTATCCATAGCTCTAGCCTGTAAACAACAACCCAAAGAAACTGTCACTGAGTATGTTAAGAGATTTTTTAAGGTATGGAAACATGAGGCTGGCTTGACCTCAGGAGGAGATCTAGCCCAGTTGAAAGTACAGACATGTATCAATAATATGTCTCC
>NW_017331082.1:0-202 GCF_000935625.1 Nanorana parkeri | reverse complement strand
TACTGATTTCATAAGTTAACTAGAGTTTTTCATCTACAATAATCTATTTTCCTTTTAAACATAGCTAGGTTTTCATGGTACAGGTCGTAATTCCCATGGTGTGCAAGTGAGAGCTAATAGAACCCGAGCAGATGTCTGCACATTCATATTTCTATTTTACTGTCTTTTCCAAGCTGTTTGAAATGTGAAAAAATATAAACAG
>NW_017331081.1:0-202 GCF_000935625.1 Nanorana parkeri | reverse complement strand
AACATCCAGGAAGAGAGCTGCTCAACCATCACTGCAAAGAACAAATCCCTGTAGTAGATCCTCTTAGACAGCATGCAGCAACTGACTCTAGCGTGCATCATCTCTGATGCGTTTCGAGTGCGGACCCTCTTCATTAGGGCCCTGTTGCTTACTATTTAAAAAAAAAAAAAGAGATAAACCTTTTTTTATTTTACTTCTCTTT
>NW_017331080.1:0-202 GCF_000935625.1 Nanorana parkeri | reverse complement strand
AAGGATCTAGCCGTAGATTCAGCTGATCCTTCGGCTAGCTTCGGCCCCAATACCCCTTCGGTTCAGTAGAACCGAAGAGCTGCTTTCCGGTCTATTTACTATAGCCCATACAGCTCCCGCAGTTGGCCGAGCGGCTCAGTTGAGCCGAAGTGAAAAGCAAAGCCGGTCGACAGCCTGCTACTGACAGCTGGGCGGAGCCAGC
>NW_017331079.1:1989-2191 GCF_000935625.1 Nanorana parkeri | reverse complement strand
GTCTACTTTGATAATCCATTAAAGCCACATAATTGCAGGAAGCACAAGAGATGCTTGATTGGAATGTGAGAAGCGTTCCAGGCATCGGGGGGGCTTTTGATGTAGATGAAAAGGTTTTCATTATAAATCGGCAGAAACCTTTTAGCAAGCTAAATTCATTTGATTATTCCAATAAATACCGAAAATTATTATGATTTAAAAA
>NW_017331079.1:0-200 GCF_000935625.1 Nanorana parkeri | reverse complement strand
AATTTTCAGGCCTAAAATGTGGAATATAACGTGTGCAAAAATGAAAAAAGGGCCTCGGTCTTGAAGGGGGTTAAAGTAATGGGAATAGGACGTTATATTTTTATTAATAATTGTAGTGGAATTTATACCTATAGACCTACAGAGGGATTAGACTGTACATCTAAGGCCCCGTTCACATTGAGCGGTTCGCAAATTGCGCG
>NW_017331078.1:0-202 GCF_000935625.1 Nanorana parkeri | reverse complement strand
TACAGTATTACCGCACATCCAGCACACATTGTATTGTGTACCCGGAGTATAAGACGACCCCTGATTTTCGGGAGATGTTTTTAAGACGAAAAACTCATCTTATACGCCGGCAAACACGGTATATGGACACTTTAGGCCCCGTTCACATTGAGTGGTTCGCATATCGCGCGATTTGCATTTTGCGCGATATCGCGCAAATGCT
>NW_017331077.1:0-202 GCF_000935625.1 Nanorana parkeri | reverse complement strand
CTAAACACCTGGTCTTGAAGTGGTTAAGGAAAAATTACCAAAAATTCTGGAAAAAAACTGTTCCCCCATATTGAATTATTAAACATTTATGATTACCCAATTTTTATTTTTTACTATATAAGAAAGAAGTACTGAATATTTTAAAAAAAGGAAGTTTTTCACTTTATTATTTTAGGAAACATTTACTTTTACCCAATTTTTT
>NW_017331076.1:0-202 GCF_000935625.1 Nanorana parkeri | reverse complement strand
GGAAGCCGGCGGAGAGGCGAGTCTTTTCATTTTCGATCAAACAAATTTTAATCAATCAAAAAGTTTAACGATTAATCGAGGAATTAATCGTTAATTTCCCCAGCCCTAGTTTAAATTAAACAATACATACTTCAATTATCATGTGTACATGGTTAGCAGATAGCAATTAAAGGAGAACTATGAGATGAGTGATTTCCACTCA
>NW_017331075.1:0-202 GCF_000935625.1 Nanorana parkeri | reverse complement strand
CCTGTCAGCAGCTCAATGATCTTGTTGGTGACTTCTAGAATATTTTTGTCTTTGTTTTTCTCAGGTATCCGGGAGGGAGATGGAGGCTCCATACTGAGGCTCTTACTCCAGTTACATCCCACTGACACATGTGGTTGGCTGCTGGGTGTCACATGATCAGCAGATGTCTTTACTACTATGTAATCCTGTGCAGAAAATAACA
>NW_017331074.1:0-202 GCF_000935625.1 Nanorana parkeri | reverse complement strand
TAGGTTTGGCAGGGTTGTGTGCGGTTGGGATATGGAGAGAATCAAATCGTCCGCGAAAAGGTTTACTTTGTATTCCTGTCCCCCCACCGAGATACCCTGTATGTCGGGGTTTTGCCGTAGCGACTGAGCTAAGGGCTCAATAGAAAGAACAAAAAGGATGTGGGATAGGGGGCAACCCTGTCTGGTACCGCGCAGAATCGGG
>NW_017331073.1:0-202 GCF_000935625.1 Nanorana parkeri | reverse complement strand
TTTGTGGCATGGACGAGTCTCAGTAAAGTTTTAGCTTTCCTCACCGTCTCCTGGGGGACGGCCAGACTTCTCTTGTCTTGGACTCGTCAATGGTTGTACATGTCAGGATTCCGATTTTAGAGTTCCCCGGGATTCCATCGTGCTGCCAGCTTCAGACAAGGACTTGGGAATAAAGAGTCACACCAAGTTGTGTATTCACTCC
>NW_017331072.1:0-202 GCF_000935625.1 Nanorana parkeri | reverse complement strand
GAACATGACACGGGTACGAAATACACTATCACATGGTCCGTCTGGCTTGACTTTCGAGCCTCTGCAAGGTTCTCAGCTGAGATCATCCTCTGACTCCTGTACTGGTGCGTGGCGCAGAGGAGGGGGGAAACGCACCTATGGCCCCCCTGGTGAGCTTCTTTACTGGGCGACTGATCCCATGTAAGGCGTCACTTCCTCCCCC
>NW_017331071.1:0-202 GCF_000935625.1 Nanorana parkeri | reverse complement strand
AAACCAACAGTAATGTGATACTGTTGCTCATGCTGTAAAACGCAAAACAATGGCAGCAGGGGCATGACTTGCCCTCTCATGAAACAAAAACACGCCCAAACATTCAAAATGTACTCTTTACAAAAAAAACTTCAGTTTAACTTAGTCTCGCTATATATATAGAAATTCAGCAAAAAGTAAGAATTTCCCTTAAAACTGAAAC
>NW_017331070.1:0-202 GCF_000935625.1 Nanorana parkeri | reverse complement strand
GTTGGAGCAGATTCATCTTCTTCCCCAATTGTTGTTCATTTTTACATCTTCACTTCCCTTCCGGAGGCGATATAAGATATTGGATGGAAGTATGCATTGTTACCAGTCATGTGATTGTATGGTGTGTGGATGGTTTTACATCTCAGGCTATCAGTGTCACCCCGAAACATTATATTATGTGTGTGGACAGTTTTAAATGGCG
>NW_017331069.1:0-202 GCF_000935625.1 Nanorana parkeri | reverse complement strand
TGGCCTTACGCTGACGAAACTGTTCGTCATAGCGCAGCCACACCACCCCACCGTATACCTGATATGCTTCCCCGATGGCGTCCAGATAACAAAAAAGGGAGGAGCAATGTTCGGGAGCCTTTTCCTCAATAACGCTTGCCAAAATAGCAAAAGCTTGTAAACAATTGGCAAACGTACGTGGAATAAGGCGATAGCGACGCTT
>NW_017331068.1:0-202 GCF_000935625.1 Nanorana parkeri | reverse complement strand
TCCGGATAAATGTCGTTTCTGGTTGCTTGAGAGCTGCTATTAAAAATGGGTCTAATTAATGCCATACCCCATACTATACCATAAAATAAACTCTGTATTGACTTCTTATTAATATTGAAATGCAGGAATCAAAAACAAATTAAGACAAATAGTCACACGACCATTTCCAGGATAATACATGCTGCAGATCAGCAAAACAGTG
>NW_017331067.1:0-202 GCF_000935625.1 Nanorana parkeri | reverse complement strand
CTGAGAGAATCATCCGAACTAAACTCCCTGACCTGAATTCATTGGGACATTGCCTCGTACTTCACGCGGCACTCCCGCGACAGCCCGCCGGACGCAACCACTGTTATAGGCCGCAAGATGGTGCCGAAAGTCGCGCCGGCAAAGAAGGCCAGGACGGATCTTCCACTGCCTCTGACACCAGCCCAGAGCCTCCGCTCCTCGG
>NW_017331066.1:0-202 GCF_000935625.1 Nanorana parkeri | reverse complement strand
TCCACAAATGCAATACTGTCCATGCTGTAAGGTGTACACATGAACACTAATTAATCAGATAAGTTACTTTATAAAGGAATGCAGTCCAATGTCATATATTATCTGAACTAGCTACAACCCGAACACCAACCCTCCCTGTAACTCTAACATTAGCCCCTTCCATGGCTCGAACCCAACACTACCCCTCCAAAATCTGACTCCT
>NW_017331065.1:0-202 GCF_000935625.1 Nanorana parkeri | reverse complement strand
TGTAAAAATGAACTGTGATTGAATCGTGAACCACACAAATAGCAAGTGTGAAATGAATATATCATCCATACATATAACATTTCTTCATGATAAAGCATATAAATATAAAACTATATATATAACGAATTAATATGTAAATGTTATAAAATATATATAAAAATTATAATAAACATTCAACAATTCATGAATTTTGTGTCATTAT
>NW_017331064.1:0-202 GCF_000935625.1 Nanorana parkeri | reverse complement strand
GTCTAAGGATGCTGTGCAGAGTCTCAAAAGGTCCTTGTGGGGTTTCAGGAGGTTGTGCAGGGTCTCACCAGGGCTGTGCAAATTCTCAAGGGGCTGTGCAGGGTATAACCAGGGCTGTGTGGGGTCTCACCAGGGCTGTGTGTAGTTTCAGGAAACTGTGTGGGCTCTCACCAGGGCATTGTGGAGTCTCAAAAGGCTTTTC
>NW_017331063.1:0-202 GCF_000935625.1 Nanorana parkeri | reverse complement strand
GTTCCGCATTCACCTGCCAGTCATCTGACTGCTATAGACAGAGAGAAGAAGTTGGGGGAGCAGATCTGTGCTTCATCATCATATAAACGTAAATATGCGTCAGATATGCCAGCGCGCAAAAACAAAAATTGCACTACAGACTTTACATATCGTCGCGAACTTTGGAGTGAGCGCAATAATTCTAGGGCCATCAATCACTGAT
>NW_017331062.1:0-202 GCF_000935625.1 Nanorana parkeri | reverse complement strand
GTTGTCCAATAGCATCCCGCTCACTCAGACTGTGGGACTCCGTCAAATCCCAATACGGTCTTCTTTCCCCACACCTACCCCTTTTGTCCATTCTCAACAACCCCGCCTTCCCTCCCGCTTTGACACACCTGTCAAGCTTCAAAGCTTGGATAGACAGAAATCTCACGCATTTCTGGCAACTACAGTCTGACACTGGCGTGAA
>NW_017331061.1:0-202 GCF_000935625.1 Nanorana parkeri | reverse complement strand
ACTCTGCAACACAATAGATTCAGGACTCTGCAACGCAAGGGCCTCGGGACTCTGCAACGCAAGGGACTCGGGACTCTGCAACGCAAGTGACTCGGGATTCTGCAACGCAAGGGACTCGGGACTCTGCAACGCAAGGGACTCGGGACTCTGCAACTCAAGGGACTTTCATTTCAAGACAATGCAACAGAACATTGCCCTGAAT
>NW_017331060.1:0-202 GCF_000935625.1 Nanorana parkeri | reverse complement strand
GCGGGGAGAGACCCGCTGGAGGAGGAAAGTGAGGCAAGGTGCAGCGGTGTGCGCCGCTGTGTGGGCCGGGAGATGCCGGGGAGAGAGGTCAGCTGGAGAGTTAGTGAAGGTGCAGTGCGCCACTGTATGGGCGGGGAGAGACACGCAGGAGGAGTCTCAGTATACCGCGGCTGCGGCGTCTCAGTATACCGCGAGCTGTAGC
>NW_017331059.1:0-202 GCF_000935625.1 Nanorana parkeri | reverse complement strand
GATGGTTCTGGTGTTCCAAGGATTCTTGACTGCGACCTGTTTGGTGGGATGTCTTTTGTCCGTTGTCCTGTTGATTGATGGCAGCGAGAGGGACACAAGTGGCTCGTAATACCGCGATGCTGCGGCAGTGATCCAGGTGGCGGGCTGTGGTTGCAGGCTAGAGTGGGGCACTCGGTTCGTGCCCGGTGCTGGCGGAACACAC
>NW_017331058.1:0-202 GCF_000935625.1 Nanorana parkeri | reverse complement strand
CCGCAGCGCTGAATACTGAAAAATGGCCTGGATGGGAAGAGAGTTTAACACCCCGGATGTCAACTGGTTAACCTAGATATCTTTAAAATGTATTTGGTTTAAGGTAACATCATCAAGCCTTGTGTTTATGCTATTTAGTCCATTTGATTGCACACAGATAATTAAAGGGTTATTAAACCCTCACGTGTTTTTACATATATCT
>NW_017331057.1:0-202 GCF_000935625.1 Nanorana parkeri | reverse complement strand
AGCCCTGCTTTAAGAGTTACTCGCCACCAGTTGCCCACCTAGCCCCTATACTGCCCTTAACTCCGCCCCTAAACACACCCTCTTAAATAATCTTATAAATCACACTGTTAGATGTTTTATGCAAAATAAAGTTACAAAATTAAATATTAACAACTTACAACAACAATATTACCATAAAAGTCCCTGCCCCCACATATAAAAT
>NW_017331056.1:0-202 GCF_000935625.1 Nanorana parkeri | reverse complement strand
TAATCGACTAAATCGATTAACTGTTGCAGCTCTAGTCTTATGTACCATCTAATTGTAAATATATGCACTGTGAATAATTTTCCTTCATAATAAATAATTTATTAAGTTCCTGTCTGTGTCTGGTATAGGAACTAGGGATGTCCCGATACCGATACTAGCAACGGTATCGGGACCGATACAGGGCATTTTGACAAGTACTTGT
>NW_017331055.1:0-202 GCF_000935625.1 Nanorana parkeri | reverse complement strand
GGGATTTCTTTCTTTTTTTGGGGTTCTTCTCTCCGCAGTCCGTGGTCCCGTTCCATAATCTGGGCGTTCTGATTGGACGATTGTCCCCGCGCTGTTCCGACTCTCTCGCCTCCATCCGCCAGCGCACAGTGGACTGTATCTACTACCTCCTCTACATCCAGCTGAGATACGAAGGTGAGTGTCCCCCCCCCCGGCCCCGGGG
>NW_017331054.1:0-202 GCF_000935625.1 Nanorana parkeri | reverse complement strand
CCCAAAACAAATTCCAACATGTGTGGGGAGCATGGTTGAACGTCCACGTGTCCAAACCGTAGGAAGCTATCTCCGAAGCTAGACCACGATTTAAAAGATCTATCTCTTACATCCTGATCTCTCTCTTCCTTCCTCCTTCTAACGGACACACAGCAGTGTGATGTCTGTTACACTTTCCCTTTCCTTCCGCTTCTATACTTTT
>NW_017331053.1:0-202 GCF_000935625.1 Nanorana parkeri | reverse complement strand
ACTCGGCTGCCTACGGTAGCTTAGTGAATAGACCCCTATATTTTGTTACAATGTTGAATACATGGATTTGAGTGAAGTTTAGTTACATTGTTTTTTGTTTTTAGCTCGACACACTGTTACTTATATCATATTCATTTTTAAATTACACACATTGTGGGTACTTGAATTACTGCTTTGAAGCTTTCAAATAATTTGGATTGGC
>NW_017331052.1:0-202 GCF_000935625.1 Nanorana parkeri | reverse complement strand
ATGGGGGAAAACACTGACCCCATAGTTCTCCTTTAAATAAAAAACAGCATTACAAATTAGCTGTTCCAATAAAGGGCCCAAATTGGTTCCAAGGTTCACTGTGCTGGGAATGGGAGGTAAATAGTTTTTAGGACCAGCAGCAACTTTGTGTGAAGAGGATATCTAATATAGTAAATAAGTTGTGCTTGATCTAAGTGAATGT
>NW_017331051.1:0-202 GCF_000935625.1 Nanorana parkeri | reverse complement strand
CACAGTGCAGTGTTGTTGTGGTTGCCTGGGAGACGCATCCCTCTCATCACCGTGCAGGATAATGATGAGAAGGGATGGGGATGACTTTCAGACGTGATGCTGATTACTGGAAGCGGCAGGTTAGGACTCCAGAATTTCCTGCTAAGGGGAAGCTCTTACGGAAATATCCTGTGATATCTATCGATCTGTCCCTGATGACAAT
>NW_017331050.1:0-202 GCF_000935625.1 Nanorana parkeri | reverse complement strand
ACATATCCTGTGAGTATTGGAAACACATGCAGTTTTCTTTTGTAATCTGGCTGAAATAGTGTCAGATCATCTTCTTTAAATTACTGAAATTGCCATAGACAGTATGTCTGTCATGATAGCTTCAAATTATTGCAATGTAAGCACTTCAGTAGTTTCCAGACTGGTGTGATAAATGCCTTTTAAACTTATCAGAATTTTTTTT
>NW_017331049.1:0-202 GCF_000935625.1 Nanorana parkeri | reverse complement strand
GTGGGGAGAGAGGGGGTAGAGGGGTATGAGGAAGAGAGAGAGGGGGAGAATAAGAGAGAGGGGGGAAAGAAATAGAGAGAGAGGGGAGAGAGGGGAAGAAGGGGGAAGAGAGAGAGGAGAGGGGGAGAGAAGAAGAGAGAGGGGGAGAAATAGAGACAGACGGGGAGAGATAGAGAGAGAGGGGGAAAGGAAGGAATTAGAG
>NW_017331048.1:0-202 GCF_000935625.1 Nanorana parkeri | reverse complement strand
TCTCTCGTTTCTGTAGCAACATTCTGTAACCAAAAAAAAAACATAGTAAAAAAAATTGCCATGTAAATGGCGCATTCATTAAAAAAATTGCACACTTTGGTGTACATTGACCTTTTAATGTAAGTTGAAGTGTGCGTTCATGTGTCTTCATACATTTTGCTGCAAACATGTGCCTCAAGAATCATAAGAATGCTATACAGGG
>NW_017331047.1:0-202 GCF_000935625.1 Nanorana parkeri | reverse complement strand
AACTCCATGCCCCAGAGGGTTAAGGCAGTGCTGGAAAATAAAGGAGGCCACACAAAATATTGACATTTTGGGCCCAATTTGGACATTTTCACTTAGGGGTGTACTCACTTTTGTTGCCAGCGGTTTAGACATTCATAGCTGTGTGTTGAGTCATTTTAAGCGGACAGCAAATGTACACTGATATACAAGCTGTACACTCTCT
>NW_017331046.1:0-202 GCF_000935625.1 Nanorana parkeri | reverse complement strand
GCTCTAAACAATGAATAGAAAGGCAGAGGAGCACAGAGAATTTGAGGTATGAAGTTGATCATTAACAGCACCCTGCACTAGGGACACTGGCAGTCTGAGAGCAATAAAGGGGGCTTCTCAGTATTCAGCTGGCCATACACTCTGCAATTATCGTTCGATTTCCTTCCTGCCGTCATCGAGCCCTCGTTCGATTTCCGCAAGA
>NW_017331045.1:0-202 GCF_000935625.1 Nanorana parkeri | reverse complement strand
AGTTTGAGATTGATACCTTCAAGTTGGAACGATCATTGAAATTAAAACAACACTTCAGTCATCAATCCTGTACCAAATGCATAGATTCATCCATCTATAAATTTAAGAACAAAAGCTCCTTCATACCAACGGGACAATTTGCATCGATTGAAACCTATATTAAAACTATCAGATTTGACACCCGTAAGATTACGGATCGGAG
>NW_017331044.1:0-202 GCF_000935625.1 Nanorana parkeri | reverse complement strand
TAGTTTAATCACTTATATTTCCACTGTCCAAGCATTAAAGGATTAAATAATACAAGAGAATACGTTCCAATCCTTGTAACTTCAAGGATCAGAAAGCAACAGAGTTCAGCACAACCTGACTGCACAAAGGTCGTATAATATCAAGTTCTAGACTTAAGAACAATAGCAGTTTGCATGCCAGTTGAACCCATTGTTACAATCC
>NW_017331043.1:0-202 GCF_000935625.1 Nanorana parkeri | reverse complement strand
TTCCCATTGGGACATAGGAGACGTGTCCGAAGTATCATTAAGCTCGAAGTATGCAGACAGGCTCAAATGAAAGTGCTGCAAGAGCCGGGGTCACCCAAGAGGGAGGAGTTGAGTCGCCACAATTTAGTACGGGCATCTCGATCCGGGAACGCTAAAACACTTACTACAGGGTTGTGGTCAGACAGGAACATAGGTTCAATCG
>NW_017331042.1:0-202 GCF_000935625.1 Nanorana parkeri | reverse complement strand
AATATACACTGACACTGTCCGCCTGTAGTATGTGAGGTCCCCATATACACTGACACTGTCCGCATGTAGTATGTGAGGTCCCAATATACACTGACACCGTCCGCCTGTAGTATGTGAGGTCCAAATATACACTGACACTGTCCACCTGTAGTATGTGAGGACCCAATATACACTGACACTGTCCGCTTGTAGTATGTGAGGT
>NW_017331041.1:0-202 GCF_000935625.1 Nanorana parkeri | reverse complement strand
GTCCCCGGGAACATAAAATAAACCAATTTTTTTTAATACTCGCCTGATCCCTGGATCCACCGACACGCGCAGCCTCCCGTCTCCCACGCTGTTAAAAGCTGCATACAGAGTGTGCTGGTTACTACTTAAACGCTATTAGCATAACGAGGAAGCCGGCTGCTCATTTTGCATCGCTCCCGCGACGCTAATAGCGTATCTTCTC
>NW_017331040.1:0-202 GCF_000935625.1 Nanorana parkeri | reverse complement strand
CTCAATTGGATTGACATCTGGAGAATTTGGAGGCCAAGTCACCACCTTGAACTTGTTGTGTTCCTAACTCTAATCTAAGAGCGCCTCCATCTTGGTGCATATATAGCAGGCTGGCTGGTAAGTGTGCTGGGAAAATGTTTGCTTTTGAGTGTTGGATTTGGTGTGGGCCAAATAGAGAGTCCCACCGCACTCCTGACCGAGA
>NW_017331039.1:0-202 GCF_000935625.1 Nanorana parkeri | reverse complement strand
CTGCTATTTTTTCTATATATTATATTCATATTTCTATTTGTCTATGAGAATATTTGTCTTGCCAATCCAAGACTGCAACAGGCGATTCAAACAAAAGAGTCCCTTCATTGGCAATTATCCACAGTTTTGCTGGGTACATCATAGAGTATTGTATTTTAATTTATTCCAGAATCCTGCTGCACTCCTTACCAGGTATCCCTGT
>NW_017331038.1:0-202 GCF_000935625.1 Nanorana parkeri | reverse complement strand
TTGGCTGCAGTCAGGCCGGGAGGGGTATGTCGCAAAAACGCGACGCTCGTCATCAAGGGGATATGATTCTGAGTCTTCTGCATATGGACACAATAGTCAGTTTTCTGCCACTGTGCCATATCACAACCTTCCTGGGAATTCCAGGTTCATGAGCATTACAAGCTTCTCAGGTGAAGTGGCTGCTACAAAACGGAGAAGAGTT
>NW_017331037.1:0-202 GCF_000935625.1 Nanorana parkeri | reverse complement strand
GACAGTGTCAGAAGAGAGGAGGGGACCCAGCGGCATACCTCGGCCTGCCGGGTCAACATCCCCTCCTCTCTCTGCCGGCGCCCACCAGCAAGATGGCCGCCAGCAGGCATCTATTAGATGGCCGTGCATGCACGATGACGTGATCACGCATGCGCGATGATGTCACTGCGGGGTGTCACCCGGTCTCCGCTTCGGGTGACAC
>NW_017331036.1:0-202 GCF_000935625.1 Nanorana parkeri | reverse complement strand
TTCGCCCGGGGCCCACGCCCCTGCTGCACCCCCGGTTGTTAGGCCACTGACTACTACCAGGACTGGACTGGGACAGAAAATAGTCCTGAGTATTTTGGACTGAGCAGCCCAATCACATGACCCCCACCAGGTCCCACCCATCACAATTTGGGGGTGGGGTCAAACATAGAAGCACAGTCGAGGAGTGGGGCCATCCTCCTAA
>NW_017331035.1:0-202 GCF_000935625.1 Nanorana parkeri | reverse complement strand
GCACTCGCAGGATGAGAATAAATCCAGAAGTTCTATTTATTATAGAACAATGTCACATGTTCTATAATAACATAGCCAACTTTTTGCGTGGTTCTGAAACGTTCTACAATAAATAGAACTTCTTCATTTATTCTCATCCTGCGAGTGCTGGTGATCTTCAATTCATTGCTGTTACTTCTGGATATGCACGGCACCATCTGTG
>NW_017331034.1:0-202 GCF_000935625.1 Nanorana parkeri | reverse complement strand
GTAGAAACTAAGATTAAAGAACTAAAATCCAAACTGGAGGGATACACTGATCTGGATAATTTTAAAACTGACATACAGGAAGTAAAAGCATATATTCTAAAAAGGAAATCAAAAACAGAAAACACAAACAATATATTAGGGATATGTTGGACTACAAGAACGAAAAAGTCTATAGATGGCAGACAAAAAAGGAGGATGCCAT
>NW_017331033.1:0-202 GCF_000935625.1 Nanorana parkeri | reverse complement strand
TCAGGCCAGTTGAAACCCGGACACAAGATGTCACAATGTCAGATGGAAAGAGGCAACCGCGGGGTCCTGGGGTTCCATCTTGAGTGCATGTAGAAGGCACAGGACATGGCGGGACGCCGGAACGCTGGGAGGAAGGACGTGTCAAACACAGTGTGCAGATAAATCTTGAAGGGCACAGGGGTTCTGCTTCAGGCAGATGTGT
>NW_017331032.1:0-202 GCF_000935625.1 Nanorana parkeri | reverse complement strand
TTGGCTTAAAATAATAAAATTAAAATAATAAAGTAATAAACAATAACAAATAAATGTAACTATCAAAATGTTATTCTACTCCAGACCTTTCATCCAACATCTAAAGTATTGTATCTAAATAGTAATGAAAAAACACTTGTAGTTTCAGCAAACATTTTTAAATATTAACCACTTGCCGTCCGCCCGTAGTAAAAAAAACGGA
>NW_017331031.1:0-202 GCF_000935625.1 Nanorana parkeri | reverse complement strand
TTGCAGCCGGCTCACTTTTGTGCCGGGCAGGAGGGGGCGTGCCGGGCCATTGAAGTGATGGCGCTGTAGCCACGCCCTCCGGCCACAATGTGATCGCCCGCACAGGATCGCAGGGCACATTCTGCCTGCAGTGCGTTCAGGTGCGGTGCGGTCAAAATGCTGCAAGCACTATTTTGACCGCATTGGGACGCAGGCACAATGT
>NW_017331030.1:0-202 GCF_000935625.1 Nanorana parkeri | reverse complement strand
GGGTTCAAATGTATCTAAACCCAAGAATAAAATGTAATATTTTGCAGCTTACCAATCCTTAGATGTGGAACCAGGAAAGATCAGCGTCCCGGAGGCCAAGGGTGTGCTCTAGTAGAGTCCTGAGACTGATAAATCACAGCGATCCTCAGAGAGACCTGGGGGGGCGGAGACAAATACAATGAACTTCTAAAGAGAAGAAGGA
>NW_017331029.1:0-202 GCF_000935625.1 Nanorana parkeri | reverse complement strand
CAGTACGGCTGATTTCAGCCATACATCGGCTGCCTTCGGTCGCCCGAGCCGAAGTGCAGAGGGACTTAGACTTAGCCGATCCAACATCTGGATCAGCTGAGCTGAGCTTTTACGAAAGCATTAAGCACTTAAAATTGTAAGCAGCAATTTTTTTTTGTTAGGCTATGTGAATGGGAACATATAACAAACATAAAATAGGTGT
>NW_017331028.1:0-202 GCF_000935625.1 Nanorana parkeri | reverse complement strand
GCTGTACGTGCCGGCCGTTTCTAGTGTGAATGAGGCCTAAAAGTGTCTGCAAAACCTTTTTAGGAACTCTTACTTTTTTATGACAATCATGGTATACTAACTGATAAGCTTGGTGAATGGTTTTACCAGGACATGTCAAACATGGAAATGTGGCACCAAGACAAGTGAGTTTTCTAAAGAAAGCACAATAAATCACAAATAC
>NW_017331027.1:0-202 GCF_000935625.1 Nanorana parkeri | reverse complement strand
AGAAGCGGGTATGTAAGTATCCCTACTCGTTTTCACAGCTGCAATTGTAAGAGGGGACGGGCGAGGGGATACCGCAGATGCACCCGGAGGGTTCCATAACAGAGCCCTAAGATCTACCGGGCACATTTCCTGTTCTATTAACACCGATGGCTTGGGTGGTGACAGTGGAGGTGGGAACCAATCCACAATTCTGGAAAGGAGT
>NW_017331026.1:0-202 GCF_000935625.1 Nanorana parkeri | reverse complement strand
GTGAAAAAAACATTGATAAAAAAATAATTACATAAATAAAATCTGGTTGGCATTCTCTTTGGCGGAGGATTGGTGCATTGCCGAACCCGGCCTTGGGGCGGCAGGGAGGGTATATCCAGGCCTGCCTGCATGTTGGGTCCCATGTGATACATCTCCATGTGCTATCCCTTTACGCTCCTTATTCATCACAGGGGTGTATGGG
>NW_017331025.1:0-202 GCF_000935625.1 Nanorana parkeri | reverse complement strand
ATAGGCCAATGCAGTTGGATCTGTATGTGCGTTATCATTAAATCGATTTTAAAAAATTCCGATTAATCGAACCCGAAAATTGTAATCATTACCAGCCCTAGTATAAAGTAATCAGACAGAATGATGTAAAGTGCAGCTTATAGACCTTAAACTAGTATTAAGGTCTGGGGGCGTTTTTTTACCTTATTGCATTCTCTGCATT
>NW_017331024.1:0-202 GCF_000935625.1 Nanorana parkeri | reverse complement strand
ATAAAGCAAGGCGGGTGATAATCCACTAGAACATGAAGAAGCACAATATATTTAAAGAAATAGTAGAGTAGAGTAGAGTGAAGCCTGATGGTTGGCTCAGGGGGAGTGGGAGGTTTATTCTTGGCTTTTTGTCTTTCTGTGTTTTGTTTTTATTTGTACTTATTTATTTATTTCTGTTTTCTCTGTCTTGTATGAGATTTAT
>NW_017331023.1:0-202 GCF_000935625.1 Nanorana parkeri | reverse complement strand
GTGCGGAAGGGGGGGGAGGGGGTGTATTGTGGAACCTGTCCTTGGGGCGGCAAGGAGAGTAAATCCGGCTCTGCCTGTTACATATATGAAGGGTCCTTGCATGCAGGTGGCAATTGGTTGAGGCTTTCTCTATTCAACTAGAGGTATATTTTTTCCATATACCCCTAAATGTCCTGGTGCATACCCCAAGTTGGAAACCACT
>NW_017331022.1:0-202 GCF_000935625.1 Nanorana parkeri | reverse complement strand
GAAGGGAAGGGGGGAGGAGTCCAGTGACGTCACGGACATCGTCGTCGCCAGACTCCTCGCCCTTCCCTTCGTTGGCTGTCACGGACATCGACGTCCCCAGACTCAGAATGTCTGATCTAATTCTCATCATGACAAGCAAGGATTGGTTGCAATCGAGCCTGGGGTTTTTTTCAAGGTGCCACAAAATACATACAGCTACAGG
>NW_017331021.1:0-202 GCF_000935625.1 Nanorana parkeri | reverse complement strand
TGCAGCCCCATTGCTTCTGTCAGAGTCATTAAATGCTAGTATCTGTCAGCTTGTCAGAAAGAGAAAGAAGTAGCTGGTGTGTGTGGAAGATAGGGTGTTCACTGTGACCAAAAAAATATGGTCATATGTAATATGGTATGTACAAGCCATGTGCGTACAGAAGTATGGAAGCTGCCATTGCTGGGTGTAGACTTTAGGGCTA
>NW_017331020.1:0-202 GCF_000935625.1 Nanorana parkeri | reverse complement strand
TCCCAAATTTGGGATAGCACGAAATCATGCTCCAAAAATGCATCGACTCTTGAAGCTAACTACAAAGTGCTTCTCAGATGGTACATAGTGCCTATACAGGCGGTACACTTTGTGCCAGAAAGTGATGGCCTTTGCACCAGAGGATGTGGTGACAGCGGTACGTATTTTCATATGTGGTGGTCTTGCCCGGTTGTAGCCGCCT
>NW_017331019.1:0-202 GCF_000935625.1 Nanorana parkeri | reverse complement strand
GTGCAACAGATTCCTCCATCTATGCTAAACTATGTGGATGGGGGAATCTCCCGCTGGGCCAAGCTTCAGTTTTGTGCTAGTCGGCCCCGCAATCTCTCAAAATACCTGAACAATGCCTACATCCAAACAGATTGTTCTGGTATTTTGACAGTTATCAGGGCTGACTAGCAGGATACTGAGGCTTGGCCCAGTGGGAGATTCC
>NW_017331018.1:0-202 GCF_000935625.1 Nanorana parkeri | reverse complement strand
TCATACCCTCACAGGGCTACTGGAGTCGGGGCTGTTTTGGCTGCAAAAGGGGGGACTTACTCAATATTTGGCGGGTGGTCAGAATGTTATGGCTGACTGGTGTATACCTGCATCTATCCACTGATGCAAATATGGACACAGATGAACACACACACATACACACACTATTATTATACAGGATTTATATAGCGCCAATAGTTTG
>NW_017331017.1:0-202 GCF_000935625.1 Nanorana parkeri | reverse complement strand
GCTCGTAATGACTGCGGATGGCGCTGCTCACAACAGAACAAACATACAGATGTCACCAGCACACCAGCACCAAGATCCCATGTTAGTGCAAAATCTATTTTATTGATAGTTGTCATTTAAACGACAGGCGCTTTCTGGGCTGGGCTGGGCAGGGTCCCCTACATCAGGCTCAGAAATTACATTCTATTATGTCCATATAAAA
>NW_017331016.1:0-202 GCF_000935625.1 Nanorana parkeri | reverse complement strand
TGATGTGAAGAGGGAACTCTGATGTGAAAGGGGGGACAATGGCGTGAAAGGTGGGGCTCTGATATAAAGTGGGAACTCTGATGTGAAAGGGGGGACTCTGATGTGAAGCGGGTACTCTGATGTGAAATGGGGACTCAGATGTGAAAAGTGGGACTCTGATGTGATGCGGGAACTCTGATATGAAAGGGGGGACACAGATGTG
>NW_017331015.1:0-202 GCF_000935625.1 Nanorana parkeri | reverse complement strand
TATATTTTATTATTTTTTACTTTTTTTTAGACAACTTTATTGCCATCACACAGCAGCTAACAAGTCCCTGTGTGCTAGCATTTGGAGGTGACAGGAAAATGCAAAATGTGCAGCCAGCTTCCTCGCTACGCTAATTGTGTATCTTCTCAGAAGCTGCACAAAGTGCGCGCAAGCTTCTGACAGCGTGGGAGACGGGAGGCTG
>NW_017331014.1:0-202 GCF_000935625.1 Nanorana parkeri | reverse complement strand
CCTGGCTGCCTCTCCTCACTCTCTCCTCTATATTCTCCCCCAAAAAATATGCCATGGGTGGCGCTAGAGTGTTCAGGTTTCACTTGAAGAAAGGGTGGCAACCTTAGTTGTAAAGTAGTCTCTGTTCCAAGCTCGTTCCTGTGATGGACTTCAATCTCACAGTTAGATTACTCATTTGTATTGAGATTGTAGTCCATCACGG
>NW_017331013.1:0-202 GCF_000935625.1 Nanorana parkeri | reverse complement strand
GTTTACCTCCCCGTACAATTAAACTCACACCACTGTGCGAAATTGGGGTTCCAACCCCAGAGAAGGAGCCTCCAAGAGGATTTCCAACATGTGCGGCCGCACTGTAGAGTGGAGTATGGTGGGGTTCCCACAGTGGTGTGTCCGGTGACACGGCACGGGAAGGGAGCTGCGTGTAATCACACTGGCATTAGCTCGCCCTTGT
>NW_017331012.1:0-202 GCF_000935625.1 Nanorana parkeri | reverse complement strand
CCCGGAGCTGGACACTTCTGCTTCCTCTTTTCCTATACCTGTTTTTTTTCCCCCCCTCTCCTATAGCCCTTATTCGGGGCTACTTTGCCTACTCTTATTCTTGGCTCAAGCCTCCCCCCCCCCTTCCTCCCCTTCTCCATTATACCCCGTCCACGTTATCCCTCCCCATGCCCACTACACCCTTGTATAAATGACTACCAGT
>NW_017331011.1:0-202 GCF_000935625.1 Nanorana parkeri | reverse complement strand
GCCAGGAAGGGGGTCTAAACACCTGGTGTTCAAGCGGTTAAGGTAAGCCCAGAGATAGGAGCTAACCAGGCAGGTGGCAGAAACCCACGGTGGAGCGACCAAGTCTCTCTCTCTCTCTCTCTCTCTCTCTCTATATGGGGGGGTAGTGGGTCATTATTAGGGGTAAAGAATAATATGGGGGGAATAGGTAAGTCCATTGACA
>NW_017331010.1:0-202 GCF_000935625.1 Nanorana parkeri | reverse complement strand
GGCTGTACTATGAGTCCCTGTACAACCTAGGGCCCTCCCCCGTCACCCCAAGGTCAGTCACCACTGGACTCTATTGCACAATATATTGAGGCCTCTGGGATGCCCTCCCTGACGGCTGAGGAGAGGGACAGCATAGAAACCCCCGATCAGGCCAGAGGAATTGTTGCTGGCTCTGAAGACCGCTCGTTCGGGTAAGGCACCA
>NW_017331009.1:0-202 GCF_000935625.1 Nanorana parkeri | reverse complement strand
TCGATCGTGGGGTACCTGGACGATCTGCTCCTGCTGGCAGACTCGCATTCTTCCATGGTGACAGCTCGGGGGGTCACGGTGCGGTCCTTGGAGGAGTTCGGGTGGCTTCTGAATCTGCGAAAGTCTTGCCTGGTGCCCTAACCACGCCTGGAGTTTGGTTTGGTTTGGTTCTGGACACTGTCGCGGCCCGGGTCTTTCTTCC
>NW_017331008.1:0-202 GCF_000935625.1 Nanorana parkeri | reverse complement strand
ATTACTAAAGCTGAGGCTCCCAGACCCGAATGGCATACAGGTGCTCCCGAATGCAATTTGTAAATTCGAATCCAGAATGCTATTCGGGTCTGGTAGCCTCAGCTTTAGTATTATATGTATATATTTATGGCTCCCATGTTGCCGTAATGAAATTTCGTGTTCAGACCCATTCGGATGCATTAAAACAAAAAACACATCTGAT
>NW_017331007.1:0-202 GCF_000935625.1 Nanorana parkeri | reverse complement strand
TTATGGATCTTGGGGAGGGCATACAGGACCTGAGTTCTGGGTTATGGAACCCTTAGAAAATCCCGGGTGCCCTTATCTATAAGACCCAGGTCGAGGGCCTCACCCAATATTTTATCCAATTTGATCTGGAGGGATCCAATGGCCGGAGCCTCTACAGGTTCATACCACGTATTGTTTTTTAGGATCTTCATCACCATCTCTG
>NW_017331006.1:0-202 GCF_000935625.1 Nanorana parkeri | reverse complement strand
TTTTTTTTTTAGATTTAGTAAGTGAAAACCGTGGCCACAAACAACATCAAACAAGAAAAGCACAATACTATAGTACAGCAGCACATACAGGGTACAGATAAACCTGACTATGCTATCCCTTCCACATACAGAAGACACATTTACATCTGAGCACACAAATCAGATTTCGTTCAGCTTTTTCAGTAAATACATAATAATCCAG
>NW_017331005.1:0-202 GCF_000935625.1 Nanorana parkeri | reverse complement strand
TCAAATTATATGCAAAGGTACTAGCTACAAGATTAAGCCGTTTAATGCCCCAAATTATAGACCCCGATCAGACAGGATTTATTCCGAACAGAGAAGCACGAGATAACACCCAACGGGCCATCTCCCTGATTCAATATGCCGCGTATACAGGGGGGTCGACTATCCTCCTCTCTACCGATGCTGAAAAAGCTTTCGATAGAGT
>NW_017331004.1:0-202 GCF_000935625.1 Nanorana parkeri | reverse complement strand
AAGGAGCCACCAGGGCATCCACTGCCTGCGCCCAGGGATGCAGGTCCCGGGCCACAAACCTGTCAACCTTCCGGTTGAACCGAGACGCCAGAAGATACACCTCCGGCATCCCCCAGCGTTGACACAGCTGCTGAAAAACCTCCGGGTGCAGAGACCACTCTCCCGGATCCACCGACTGAGGTAATCGGCCTGCCAATTGTCC
>NW_017331003.1:0-202 GCF_000935625.1 Nanorana parkeri | reverse complement strand
GGAAGATGCGGCAGAGTTGAGATGTCTGCATTGCTATCAAAAGGGGGGGCCGAGAAGCCCCTCTTGTATAATTTAGGACCCCTATTTTAGACCCGGTGACACTGGTTCTCTGCGTTTCCCTATGCACCGTGAGCAGATTGTAGCTGGTGGGAGGGGCTGGCAGGAGTCCTCAGCCCTGATACAAGCAGCGGGCTGGCTCCTG
>NW_017331002.1:0-202 GCF_000935625.1 Nanorana parkeri | reverse complement strand
ATCCCGGGATCCGCTGCCCCATCTGCGGCCCGGGACCAGCTGGGAGGGCGTCAGGAGGAAGAGGAAGGGAGATCCTTGCTGACCTCCCTCCGGGCTGTGAATGCAGAAGTGATGTGTGTTACATCACTTCCGCATTCACCTATTAGTCATCTGGCTGCTACAGCCAGAGAAAAGATGCTGATGAAGCAGATCTCTGCTTCAT
>NW_017331001.1:0-202 GCF_000935625.1 Nanorana parkeri | reverse complement strand
CGCATGCACTAATGTGTCACACGTTTGGGTGCCAGCGATCGAACTGCGGGCGGGGGGCGTGACTGCGGTGCCATTGCGTTCAATGCACCACAACTCCCCCTCCCACCACAAAACAAAGTGAACAGGCCGGGTTGCGTTCAAGAGGCGGAACGCACTGGAATGCACTCCTTATGGTGGGACTGGGCCCTTAGGGCTTGTGCAC
>NW_017331000.1:0-202 GCF_000935625.1 Nanorana parkeri | reverse complement strand
GATGGCCAGAGACTACAGGAATGCTGCAAGAGATGGTCAGAGACTACAGGAATGCTTTAAGGGATGGTCAAAGACTACAAGAGTGCTAAAAGAAATGGTCAGAGACTACAGGAATGATACTAGAGATGGCCCAAGACGAGATGCATTTGTGTTCCATACAACCCTTATTACTTGTGCCACATTCAATATTTCTCTTAGCAAA
>NW_017330999.1:0-202 GCF_000935625.1 Nanorana parkeri | reverse complement strand
TTTGCAATAGCCAATAGCAATCTAGCTATTCGTTCCTATGCGTTTTTTTTTTTTTCCTGACGAACGGCAAACGCCGGCCCCGATGTCAAGAAAAAAAACAAAAACAGATCAGAGAAAGCTTTACTCTGCTAGATCGAGCAGTGTAAACCTTTTCCGGGAGAAAATGTTTCTCTCCAGGGTGTCCGGGAGCCGCTATCTAATA
>NW_017330998.1:0-202 GCF_000935625.1 Nanorana parkeri | reverse complement strand
GCCGGCCCAGCTCGTACTCGCGGCGGGAAATGCAGTTGCAGCCCTTGACCGTGAATTTGAACATTTCTGCTTCCTCCGGGTCGTCTCCTTGTTGGGGGGGAATTCCTTCGTAGAACTCCTCCTGCGCTCGCGTCTAGATTTCATGTAGATGAAGACGATACAAGTTTTCAGAGAGCAATATGAACGTGGCGGACCGAGAGGT
>NW_017330997.1:0-202 GCF_000935625.1 Nanorana parkeri | reverse complement strand
GCGACCGCCTAACTTGCCTAATTAGAGAGCCGCCTCTGTCTGAGAGAGTAGATATCTGTCTCTGTGAAGCATTCAGCTTCTGAGTTGGGTTGGCACCCATGGGAGATTGATTTTGCTGCGGCAGCCTGTCCGTGCTTCAGTCCAGAGCTACACTCCAGTCCCTCATTCCCCAAAAGTGGAGTTACTTTTAAAGGACCAACAT
>NW_017330996.1:0-202 GCF_000935625.1 Nanorana parkeri | reverse complement strand
TGGAAAAGGTTAGAAAAAAAACATTTTCAATTTCGGCCTGACATTTTATTTTTCATTTTGGTTTGGTTTCAGTTTTGAAATTTTCATTTCAGTGCACCTCTATTTTTATTTTTTTACTTTATCACTTTTTTTATTTTTTTATCTATTTTTTTTACTTTTTCTATTTTTATTTATCTGATTCTCTTTCACTTTTTTATTTGTT
>NW_017330995.1:0-202 GCF_000935625.1 Nanorana parkeri | reverse complement strand
GTGCAAGTATACAGGCTTCGGCCAGACCTATTGAACTGCTAATGATCCATTACCAGCTGTCACAACCTCATACCTATTCGAATTGCTATGATCCATTGAACTGCTATTGATCCATTGAACTGCTATTGATGCTATTATCAACTGTCTCAACCTCATACCTATTGAACTGCTATGATCCATTGAACTGCTATTGATCCATTGA
>NW_017330994.1:0-202 GCF_000935625.1 Nanorana parkeri | reverse complement strand
CTCTTAGGGGCGCTGTGTGGGCTCTCAGGGGGGCTGTGCAGTTCTAATGTGGTCTATAAGGGCTCTCAAATGGTCTATATGGCCTCTCAGGGGGGCTGTGCGGCTCCCATGTGGTCTATAAGGGCTCTCATTGGGGCTGTGTAGCTCTTAGGGGTGCTGTGTGGGCTCTCAGGGGGGCTGTGCAACTCTCAGGTGGACTCTG
>NW_017330993.1:0-202 GCF_000935625.1 Nanorana parkeri | reverse complement strand
AAGGAACTTAGTCAAGTCATAGCCAGACCCTTGCACAAAATATGGACAGTATAACGACAGGTATGGTGCCGGCTGATTGGAGGAGAGCAAATATAGTACCAATATTCAAAAAGGGGAAAAAAAGTGCCTCAGGCAACTACCAGCCTGTCAGCTTAATATCCATAGTGTGTAAAATATTGGAAGGCGTGATACGGGACTACAT
>NW_017330992.1:0-202 GCF_000935625.1 Nanorana parkeri | reverse complement strand
GGTGGAGCAGACAGATCTCACATCATCAGCTTTTTGGAGGTCTGGTGGCTGAACAAGCTCCAGCACGGAGCCTCATCCAGGATCCTTCCCAGCTGCAAGCAGTTACCCAGTGCCCTGCCTGCAGAGGATGCACCATGTCCATGACCACAACTTTTGCCTGGGGACACAGAGGCTGCTTGCCCTCTTATTGCTGCATGGGAGC
>NW_017330991.1:0-202 GCF_000935625.1 Nanorana parkeri | reverse complement strand
TTTATGCAGCGCCGAAAAATCCTTTCCTTTAAAATAATTAATTAAGTGAATAAAGTGATCAGATATGAAATATTAAGTGACATAATTGGGGGGCATTGTCAGGTACATCAGGTGATAGTACTTATAGCTGAATCGCAGCTGCGGAACAGGTGATGATTAGGTCAGTGAGCGGTTCCCTATTACACTAGGTGCGGTAGGGAGA
>NW_017330990.1:0-202 GCF_000935625.1 Nanorana parkeri | reverse complement strand
GCCTTTCCCTGAGATGAGATTTCCCAGCAATGCTCTGCTGACGGCAAGGCAATCCCAGTGTGCATTGCGTTGGCAATTTGCCCTTTCAAAGCAGGAAGTGAATGCTCTGCAAATGGAAGTATTTCCAAATCACAGCATTTTACACCTGATATGTCTCTGTTATCATCATACATAGAGGGATGCATTGGTAGAATTTTATTTT
>NW_017330989.1:0-202 GCF_000935625.1 Nanorana parkeri | reverse complement strand
GCCAGTCCCTGACCATACTGTCCCTTGCATTGGTAACATGTAGAACTTCAGATATGTCTGCTTATGTCTCTTCTGCTTCTGTTTCCTCCTATTTTTTACTTGTAGCAGCTGAGTTTCCTTGTGCCTCACCCTCTTGACATTTTTTTTCTGCTTTGGAAATACCTGTAATAGACATGCAGTACGAGAGTGGAGGAGGAGGCAT
>NW_017330988.1:0-202 GCF_000935625.1 Nanorana parkeri | reverse complement strand
GTGCTCTCTCCCAGCCCCCCCTAACCTCTCCTCCGTGGATGTGGGGGGTGGGGGGGAGAGCACCTCCCGGAAATGAGAGGGACACCTCCCTGAAAGTGCTTCTTTCAGGTTGGGATCCCTGAGTACAGGTGTCAGTGTGTTTCAGCCCCCTCCTTCCTCTAGGGCCACATACCGTGTTTCCCCGAAAATAAGACAGTGTCTT
>NW_017330987.1:0-202 GCF_000935625.1 Nanorana parkeri | reverse complement strand
GCACCACTCTCAAACCCTTAACTGACCTTCTCCCTGAGGGAAGAACGGCCCCAGGACTGTGGCTCCAATACCTCCAACTTAGCAGCTTCTACCAATCCCTGACCTCACATACCAACCCTCACAGGCCACTCACCCCATTTGAAAATATCTGTATGTCTCATGACCCTCCTACGCATACTATTTCTCTACTATATCGGATTCT
>NW_017330986.1:0-202 GCF_000935625.1 Nanorana parkeri | reverse complement strand
TGTACTACTAAGGTTATACATTTCTTAATATATTATCAATAGGCTACTATTTGATTACAAACTACATAACACAACTCTTTGTTATAGCACATTCCAATGTCAAGCAGCCATATGGCACACACACAGTTGATTGTTAGCATTTAAAACAAATCCTTCATTAATGTGCCTTTGTAAATATTGCCACATGTTAAAATATTACTGA
>NW_017330985.1:0-202 GCF_000935625.1 Nanorana parkeri | reverse complement strand
CAGCAGATATTTCTAAGCTGCTAGACACCAACTGAAACACAACTTTGGAGTCTTTGTTGTGATCTTTGGGAATGTATAGATTAAAATTAAAAGCAGCTAGAGAAGTGTGTTAGGGCTTATTTTAAAGCTATTTTACTGATTGTTATGAATATTTATAGCCTGTACAGCTCCAAAAGCTAGCTGAGCGGCTCAGTCGAGCCGA
>NW_017330984.1:0-202 GCF_000935625.1 Nanorana parkeri | reverse complement strand
ACTTCTTTTGGATTAGGATATTTTGTGATATATTTTTATTTATTTGAACTAATGTGAAATGAGTCGCAATATGTCTGTGAAGGTTCTCATTACTCCAGGTCATGGTATATCTGTAAAAAACTCAGACGTTTCACTGGTCATCCAACCAGCTTTGTCAAACAGAGAAAGCTGGTTGGATGACCAGTGAAACTTCTTCAAGAAA
>NW_017330983.1:0-202 GCF_000935625.1 Nanorana parkeri | reverse complement strand
GCTCAATACGGCATTTTCAAAATTCATATGGAAAGGTAAGAGGCCCAGAATCGCCCTTAAGAAACTCCAGCTACCTAAATTGGAATTGGGGGCCAACTTACCCAACATACGCTATTACAACATAGCCAGCAACTTCCGCTATGTGAGGGACTGGGTACATGGATCCTCCTTCTATACCAATAATGATCTAGAAACCCAACTA
>NW_017330982.1:0-202 GCF_000935625.1 Nanorana parkeri | reverse complement strand
CTGAGAGGAACAGCATGGAAGGAACTGTAGAAGAACTGAAGCGAAGGTATGTCACAGAGTAAAAATATATGTCTAACAATGCAAAAAGTTACCAGAAGGCTTATTCAATCTTCTAGAAGCTGCAAGTTTATTTACCCTTAACAATACACCATCATCAACTGACATAATCAAGTCTGAAAATAATGAAATGTAAGCAATAAGG
>NW_017330981.1:0-202 GCF_000935625.1 Nanorana parkeri | reverse complement strand
TTCGAGGCGGAGCCTCTTTGTCAAGCTGTGATCGGCCAAAGGAGTGGAGATTGCGGGAGAGACACTTGTGTTTAAAAATGACAGCTGGGCGGAGTTAGGATCTCAAAAACCTTCCTGATAGGTAGAATTGTGAGAGGGGGAGTATGTTAATACCCGCCCATTCAATTAGGAAACGGCACTTGCGTGGCTCAAGGGTATAGAA
>NW_017330980.1:0-202 GCF_000935625.1 Nanorana parkeri | reverse complement strand
TTCGGTCTCTCGTCAGCACCTCGAATTTTTTCGAAAGTGTTAGGGGAGGCTGTGGTCCTGTTACGGTTGCAGGGAATAAATATCATTCCTTACCTGGACGATATCCTCCTGTCGGCACCGTCCGCAGGGCAACTTCGGGGGGATTTAAGAGTGACCCAGGGTTGGCTTCAGGGGCTGGGATGGATTTTGAATATCCAGAAAT
>NW_017330979.1:0-202 GCF_000935625.1 Nanorana parkeri | reverse complement strand
CTGTTCTCAAAGTTCCATGAATGTAAGAGCTTTCAATATTTGAAGAAGGCAATTTGATTCATTTGCAATAGAAGTTTATTATTCTGAATGTTACATTTTTAGTATGGTTATACCTTCCCCAAAATCAGGATATACACATTATATGTCCAAATGTGTGACCACTTCACCATCACGCCTATATGAGCTTGCTGGTCATCCCATT
>NW_017330978.1:0-202 GCF_000935625.1 Nanorana parkeri | reverse complement strand
ATATCTGCTGCTTCCTAGCAGTAGATATATGCAAAAAAAGTCCCCCCTATTTAACCTTTTTATGTAGCCGCCGAGGGGCGAAGCAAAGGGCAATACTATAGAGCAGGGGTGTCAAAGGCCGCATCAACATTATGGTTGCTCTCGAAAGCTATCTGTAAGAGTATATAAATGTATCTAATCTTTATCATAAGTGCCTCTGCAT
>NW_017330977.1:0-202 GCF_000935625.1 Nanorana parkeri | reverse complement strand
TTTTGCAAAGGAAGAGGGGGTTGCGAGGAGGAGAAGTAATTTCTCTTGCTCATTCGCTCGGTGTACAACATTCATCTTGGGCTACTGTGTGCTGTAAACAATAAACTTTTTACAAAGGAAGATCTAAAGAGCTATCACGAACCTGGCTGGAGAGAAGTTGGATAAGGAGGCTCCCCTTGCACCTTGTGTCCCCCAAACTCTG
>NW_017330976.1:0-202 GCF_000935625.1 Nanorana parkeri | reverse complement strand
GTGACAGGTTCTCTTTATTGAACCTGTCACCTCCAATGCAGAGGATATTGTGAATTAGCTGAAGCTCTGTTCAGTCCATTTATCCAATAATATGCAATTACAAGTCTAATTACAAGTTATCTCGCCGACATCGCCGAGATTACTTGTAAAGAAACAGGTGATTGTGCAAAGCAGAGCTAAATGTAGAAAACAAATTACCGCC
>NW_017330975.1:0-202 GCF_000935625.1 Nanorana parkeri | reverse complement strand
TGGAATGGAATTGGGGTAGGGGAAAGGAGGGAAGAGGTAAAGTAAGATGAGGAAGAAAGTAGAGCAGAAAGAAAAAAGGGGAAGGAAGAGATCATTTAGATATCGTCTATAACGTCAGATAAGGACTACTCCCTATTGAGATCCTGAAATGTGAAGGAGAGGGTGTATCTTCACAATGTGTGGTCAGAGTGATCTGAAGTGA
>NW_017330974.1:0-202 GCF_000935625.1 Nanorana parkeri | reverse complement strand
TGTTATCAGTGATTGATGGCACTAAAATTATTGCTCTCACTACGATTTTTGGGGCGATATGTAACATGTGTGGCATAATCGTTGTTTTCACACGTAGGCGCACTAGACGCATATTTATGTTTATAAGTGTGTGCACGCGGGGGTGGGGGACTTAAAACTTATTTTTTTTTTTCACAAGTAAATTTTTATTGTGATAAGAAAT
>NW_017330973.1:0-202 GCF_000935625.1 Nanorana parkeri | reverse complement strand
CTCAGTTAGTTAAGGCCTTGAAAAAGAGCTTCCTGTATCGCTGGTCTTTATCCACACTCCCTTATCTAGGAGTACAGCTAACCTCGTCCTACCTCACACTTTATAGAGCAAATTATCCAGTCCTCATAACAAAATTAATGAACCTCCTTCAAACGTGGTCTAGGTACCATCTATCCTGGCTCGGCAGAATAGCGGCCATAAA
>NW_017330972.1:0-202 GCF_000935625.1 Nanorana parkeri | reverse complement strand
CCCGCCCTCTGCTGCAGTTCTCCATCAAGTCCATCAGCAGATGGCGGTACAATGCTAGTTTACTATTGGCTATCGCAAATTGAAATAGCCAATAGGAATGTAGCAATGGATTTCAATGGGAAAAAATGTTTTTTTTCTTTTTCTATTCTGACATCGCTGCATGTCAGAATAAGGGAAAAAAAAGAAAAAGCAGTGTTTCTCT
>NW_017330971.1:0-202 GCF_000935625.1 Nanorana parkeri | reverse complement strand
TTACCATTCATGTATCACCCTGTCTTCTTTAACAGACTTATCCTGAGGTTGTTTACAGTATTGTATTACTTGTTTTAGATTACTTATTTTCTACTTACCTTGTGCTGTATGCTTTAATGCTTTTCCCACTTAGCTGGATGAAGGGTAATAAGTGCCACAGAGTCAATCACTTTTTTGTATTTTACTCTCAGTTGTAATATGT
>NW_017330970.1:0-202 GCF_000935625.1 Nanorana parkeri | reverse complement strand
GGAACACACATGCAACACCCCGAGAGTGAACCCCGCCTACAGGTGTGGGACGAAATGTGCACAGACAGCCCCAATGTCAACTCGGTCCCAAGACAGGTACATGACACCTGCCCTCTTACTATTTGCCGGTCAGATTTTACATTATGAGAATGGACAATAAGTTAGGCATTGAAGAAGGAAGATCATGGGCCAAACTCCAATT
>NW_017330969.1:0-202 GCF_000935625.1 Nanorana parkeri | reverse complement strand
ACATGCAGCATCCTGCGTCCAGCTAGTGGATTGCATCACAATGATTGTACAACCATTAAGCAGTACTGGGCCTGCAATCACCTGGCAGGATGCTGTGCCAGGTTTACCCTGCAGGGGCAGCAGTGAATAAACAGGAGAAGGAGGGCGGTCTGAAGCCTTCGCCAGTGGTGATGTACTTTATGAACTGCCTGTTGCCTTACAC
>NW_017330968.1:0-202 GCF_000935625.1 Nanorana parkeri | reverse complement strand
GAACAGCAGTGAGTGAATAGCCGAATGCTGCAGAGTGGCATTCGGCTTGGTTATTCTGCTCTCTACCTCAGAGGTAGTGAGCAGAATAAAAAAGGACAAGTTAATGAAAGAAAAAACAAATGGCATGAGGCCCTTTAAGGAGGAACCCCACCCACAAAATGGGGGGGGGGAACTGTGGGGTCCCCCCAAAAATTTCAAAACA
>NW_017330967.1:0-202 GCF_000935625.1 Nanorana parkeri | reverse complement strand
TGCAGAGCTGGAATTGGACAGGGTGCATAGGGCCCAGGGCATGCGGAACTTACCCTCTGGAATGCCGCGCGACGTTCTCTGCAGGGTCCATTTCTACGCCCTGAAAGAAGAGATACTGCGACAGGCCTGGAACAAAGGCCCCTTAGATTTCGATGGGGCTGGGATCCAGATTATGCCAGATCTTTCACGCCACACCCTGCGG
>NW_017330966.1:0-202 GCF_000935625.1 Nanorana parkeri | reverse complement strand
CCACCAGTCTCCTGCTGATACCCCCCACTCTCCTGCTGGTACACTCTGCCCCCAGTCTCTAGCTGATACTTCCTCTCCACCCAGAACTACTAATACCCTCTCTGTCCAGTCTCTTGTTTATGCCCCCTTCACCTGTCTCCTGCTGATACTGCAGTCCCTGCTGATACCCTCTGCTTCCTCTTCTGAAATTCCCTCCACCCCT
>NW_017330965.1:0-202 GCF_000935625.1 Nanorana parkeri | reverse complement strand
CTGGACAGTATCCATCTCACGTGCTTTCGATGATCTTGAACGTTCTCTGAATAGATGAGGATATCGTCGAGGTATATCATGACACAAACATCTAATAGATCCCGGAAAATGACGTTAATGAAACATTGAAACGTCGTTGGAGCATTGCACAATCCGAATGACATTACAGTATATTCGAATAGGCCGTACCTGGTTCTGAAAG
>NW_017330964.1:0-202 GCF_000935625.1 Nanorana parkeri | reverse complement strand
TATGAAGAGCTTCTAGAGTATGGATCTGAGCATGTAGGTCATTGATCTGCACCAGTCTAGCGCGTTTAACGCGCGAGCCATGTTTGATAAGAACTCCCCTGATGTAGGCTTTGTGGGCTTCCCATAAAATCATGGGGTCACAGTCTGGGGTAGCGTTGATAGAGAAATAGGATTGTAGTTCAGAACGTATAGACTGGGATAT
>NW_017330963.1:0-202 GCF_000935625.1 Nanorana parkeri | reverse complement strand
GCGATCTGCGATGCCGATCCGCCCTGGAACAGCTGACAAAGAGTTGGAATGCTTGATCTATTGCCTGTCACACATTCCACCGCCTCAAAACTGGGCGGGATTTCGTTAAAATGTCTGATAGAAGTGACATTTCAGGAACAATCAGCTATTCCAGGGCAGGCCAGTTCAGCTGCACATGCGATCTGCGATGCCGATCCGCCCT
>NW_017330962.1:0-202 GCF_000935625.1 Nanorana parkeri | reverse complement strand
ATCTGGGTGCCCCCTTTATGAAAGGGGGCACCCAAATTCAGATAAGCCCCCCTTGCTCACAGACTCCCAAAACCACCGGGCCAGGGTTGTGGGGACCGACCCAGGTTGAGGGCACGTGGCTTGGTATGGTGCAGGAGAAAGGGGGGGAAGGCACGATCACGCTGCCAGGCTGCTGCTCGGATCAAGGATCTGGTAAGGGATT
>NW_017330961.1:0-202 GCF_000935625.1 Nanorana parkeri | reverse complement strand
TCTGTAACACTAACCCTCCCTGTAACCCTAACACTGACCCTTTCTATAGAACTAACCCTCCCTGCAACCCTAACACTGACCCTGTCTATAAAACTAACCCTCCCCGCAACCCTAACACTGACCCTTTCTGCATAACTAACCCTCCCTGTAACCCTAACACAGACCCTGTCTATAAAACTAACCCTCCCTGTAACCCTAACAC
>NW_017330960.1:0-202 GCF_000935625.1 Nanorana parkeri | reverse complement strand
GCTCCTGTGTGATAGCAATAAAGTTAAGTGAAAAAAATAAACATTAAATAGAAAAAAATATAAAAATGTATAAAACATTATAAAATAAATAGACATTATGAAAAAAAGTAACAAAATAATAATAAAAATGATAAAAAGTAAAAGATAGAAAGATTAAAAAATAAAAAGTAACAAATAATAAGAAAAAAATTATAACAAATAA
>NW_017330959.1:0-202 GCF_000935625.1 Nanorana parkeri | reverse complement strand
CTCTCTCTCTCTCTCTGGCCATTCTCTGTCCCCTCTGATAATTCTATGTCCTCCTCTGGTTGCTCTCGACCCCCCTTTGGTCACTCCCTGTCCCCTCCAGTCGTCAATCTCTGTTCCCCTCTGGTCACTTTCGGCCCCCCTCTGACCATTTAATGTCTCTCTCTGGCTATTCTATGTCTCCCTCTCTTCACTCTCTGCCCCT
>NW_017330958.1:0-202 GCF_000935625.1 Nanorana parkeri | reverse complement strand
GGCCGCCTGGGTCGCTATGGTGATTGTTACGCCACTGCAGCCCTGACATATCACAATATGAGTCCCTGTCGGGCAGATTCACCCCTCTATTTGTCATAATGGCCATTGTCACCGAGACAAAAAAGTATAGGGGAAATCCAGAATTTTAGAGTCGTCACCCACGCTGGACGTGAGGATAAATCTTCCAATGGGGGACACCTGA
>NW_017330957.1:0-202 GCF_000935625.1 Nanorana parkeri | reverse complement strand
GAAGGCCTGCTTCATCGTCAGCTGCGCGCATGCGCCCCCTTGATTATATTTTTAAGATAGAATAAAACAATAAGAGAGCACACGATGCGCAAACAGCGCAGCATACAATTGCGTCTCGGAGTCTTCCACATTAGCATAGTCAGGTAGTAAGAGAAGATCGCTAGAAACTAGGGATGCACCGATACCGATACTAGTATCGGTA
>NW_017330956.1:0-202 GCF_000935625.1 Nanorana parkeri | reverse complement strand
TCAGCCTTGATCATCCTAATCCACACCGATAATCTTAATTTGTATTTCTCATCCAAATCCACACTCATCATCTTAATCTTAGGATGAGCATTGTGCTGCTCATCCTAATCCACACTCATCATCTTAATCCATACTGTTTATTGCAATCCATACTGCCGATCGTAATAGGTACTGCTCATTGTAATCAACAATGATAATCTTA
>NW_017330955.1:0-202 GCF_000935625.1 Nanorana parkeri | reverse complement strand
CTATTCAGGGATTGTCACCTCCTACTACGAAAAAGGAAGCCGGGAAATTCATTGGAGTTGTGGGATTCTGGAGATTGTGCCTCCCCTGCTGCCCTTTCCCATGGTGGCCTTCATTGGGCGCACTCACCCAGACCCAATAGATGGAAAGGAGGTGGAGTGGGAATCCTTCTATCCCCATAATGCACTTTTTAAGTTCTGCCTT
>NW_017330954.1:0-202 GCF_000935625.1 Nanorana parkeri | reverse complement strand
GGCGGACATACAGTATATAGATAGGGCAGGCATACAGTATACAGATAGGGCAGGCATACAGTATACAGATAGGGCGGACATACAGTATATAGATAGGCGGGCATACAGTATATAGATAGGGCGGACATACAGTATACAGGTAGGGCGGGCATACAGTATACAGATAGGGCAGGCATACAGTATATAGATAGGGCAGGCATAC
>NW_017330953.1:0-202 GCF_000935625.1 Nanorana parkeri | reverse complement strand
TATTTTTGTTTTGTGCTGCCCTAGGCAAGACAACACTTGGGAACCCCCCCCATCTGAATGTAAACACCCCTCCCCGGTCTGTTTCCTTGCATAAACCATCATTGGCTGGATACACCATGCATGCTTTATCCATGTTCTGACAGGTTGCGCTCTTAGCCTACCGGGTTGTGCAATAACTATATGAGAAGTGTATGGACTGGGC
>NW_017330952.1:0-202 GCF_000935625.1 Nanorana parkeri | reverse complement strand
ATTTAGTGGTCCATGAGGTCCGAAAGGTTGGCGACCGCTGAACTAAACTAATGTAAATGTGCCCAAAAAATACATTCTAAATAAGGCAAAACAGCAGATTTTTTTTTCCAAGCTAATTTCTCTTCAGCAGCTCAATGACCAAAACCGAGAGTAAAATCTGAATTCAAAGTAATAATTAAGCAGAGTGAAATTATAGTTGCTT
>NW_017330951.1:0-202 GCF_000935625.1 Nanorana parkeri | reverse complement strand
GGAGCCACATCTCCAGCAGCAGCCACTCGTCTCGGGGAAGAACGTCCGTAACTTCTCAGGGGTGCGATACCATCTGGCCAAAATTTTATACCCCGACTCCTGATATCTATTGCTGATGGAGGACCTCAAGGACAGTGACAGCAATCTGGTCGTCTCGTGTGACGAGAAGGTCATTCCCAACTCCCTCTCCCATCCCTTAATA
>NW_017330950.1:0-202 GCF_000935625.1 Nanorana parkeri | reverse complement strand
TCAATTTTAGTGGTTTTGTTTCCTATACAATAATGTAGGTATTATGATAGTTTCCATAATTGCTTTTATCGTTTGGTAATTAAACTGTTTTTAACCCTGCTTCTTTAAGTTTGGAGCTGTGCACATGTGTATGTTTATAGATATGTGTACATTTATCTGTGTGTATATGTATATGTATATGTATATATATATATATATATAT
>NW_017330949.1:0-202 GCF_000935625.1 Nanorana parkeri | reverse complement strand
TGACCTACAACTGACCCCTTTCTGACCTGCATTTGATCCGCTTCACGTGTGCATCTGTAGTTTATACACATTTAAATGTAATATTTTATTTAGAAAAAAACAAATAGTTGCTGCTAAATGTAATTTCCCTGCTGTGTTTTTTTTTTCGTGAATAAACAAATGGCACAGGGAACCCTAAAATAAAAACCAGACCTTTATCAAG
>NW_017330948.1:0-202 GCF_000935625.1 Nanorana parkeri | reverse complement strand
TTGCACCAGGGCCCTTTGTTCCTTAGCTCCGCCACTGATTCTGACTAATTATATATTTTAAAACATTTTCTTGGGTTTGCCTTGCACTCTTTTGCAACCTCTAGCTTGTTTTTAATCTTTGTGATTTTTATTTCCTTTTTTACATATTTTGTTATATTCTTTGCCCTTTTCTTATTCTTTATGGCTTTTTTAACATTGGATG
>NW_017330947.1:0-202 GCF_000935625.1 Nanorana parkeri | reverse complement strand
TTTTTTATTTCCTCGAGTCGTCGTCGTCTTCGTCATGGACAACGCCGGATGTCGTGAATGACCTTAGGATTACGTTGGTGGATCCATTTTTTAGAGGGTTTCATTTTTTTATTAAAGCACTGTCCCTTTATTAAAGGGGTAACTCGATGTGAATAAGCCCCCCCCCCCTGCCCGCACCCCCACAACCAATGCCCCAGGGCTT
>NW_017330946.1:0-202 GCF_000935625.1 Nanorana parkeri | reverse complement strand
GTACCCTCCCTATTTTTGTACCGTCTGCAAACACGGAAACAGGGCTTTTCTCTTGTGGAATACGTTCCCCACTTGACCATATACTCTCCGCTATGCTATAGAGAGGGGGCACTTGGAGAGTGGTATAGTGTCGGGTACCATTTTAAATCATCTCCCGGGATATTTCTATTTTTTTTTTAACTGTTTATTTTTATCACTTTTT
>NW_017330945.1:0-202 GCF_000935625.1 Nanorana parkeri | reverse complement strand
TTGGTGCCGATGTGCACCATGACAGCAGGGTCGTGCCCAACTCCATCTAGCAGGGTCGTGCCCAACCCCATCTAGTAATCTGTCAATTCGTTCCGCAATGTGTCGAACATATTCTACATACCGTAAAATCCATAGAATGATGATATAGTTGTGATATAACTGTTTAAGTTTTCATTCATTTAATAAGAAGTCAATCAAATTA
>NW_017330944.1:0-202 GCF_000935625.1 Nanorana parkeri | reverse complement strand
GTCCAGGCTTTGAAGTAGTTAAGACAAGCTTACACAACCTCATCTTTTATTTGAACAAAAAATGCGTATTATACTGCGGTTGTGTGCACTGAAAATATAGATTTGATAAACAGTAGTGGAAATATTGCAGCTACCATCTTTTTATTTTACCGAGCCTCAGTTTTCTCAAAATATCCAATGCAAAATATGTGTTTTGGGGGGT
>NW_017330943.1:0-202 GCF_000935625.1 Nanorana parkeri | reverse complement strand
TCTTACCTTGTCCACGATCCCCGCAGTGTCCTCAATCTTCCGGGTTTCGTCCTTCAGCTACATACAGTATACCGCGCTGAGCCTATCACAGCAGGCTTTGTATTCAATAATACAAAGCCTGTCGTGATTGGCTCAGTGCTGAGTCAATCACGGCAGGCTTCGTATTCATTAATACAAAGCCTGCCGTGATTGGCTCAGTGCG
>NW_017330942.1:0-202 GCF_000935625.1 Nanorana parkeri | reverse complement strand
GGTGAGTGAAAAGTACTCACCTCATAGTTCTCCTTTTAAGGTGCTCAAAGTCTTGCAGTTTGTTTTCTCAAGCAGTTTGTCCTTCTCATGCTGCAGAGAAGGATTCAGGGCTGTCCCTATGTAAACTGAGACTGAGACGATGTCGTTCCGGGGTGGGTGCTGTTAGGGAATTGTCAGTGGTGGTGGTGGTGGGGGGGGGGGG
>NW_017330941.1:0-202 GCF_000935625.1 Nanorana parkeri | reverse complement strand
GGCAGGCGCCGGCGCTGTCCTTCCAGGGCCATCCTTACAGCCTGTACTCGGATCTGGCCCCATCGACCATTCAGAAGCGCAGAGTCCTTCGACCCTACCTGCAGGTTCTGAGAGATGCGGGAATTACCTACAGGTGGGGCTTCCCCTTTCGTCTGCTATTTACGCACCAAGGGAAGTCGTTCCAGCCCCGCTCTCCCGAGGA
>NW_017330940.1:0-202 GCF_000935625.1 Nanorana parkeri | reverse complement strand
GGACATCACTAATACCCCCCTTATCTCCTGGGTCAACTGGGGCATCACCAATACCTCCCCTTATCACCCTGGTTAACTGGGACATCACCAATACCACCCATTAACACCCGAGTCAACCTGGGATATCACCAATACCTCCTCTTATCACCCGCGCCAACCTTAGACATCACCAATAGCCCCCCCTTATCACCTTGGTCAACCT
>NW_017330939.1:0-202 GCF_000935625.1 Nanorana parkeri | reverse complement strand
GCGCCAATCAGGAATTTATGATACTTTGGACCATGACTTAGAAAATAGCGAATGGCTGCTGGGTAAGTGTGTTCCACTGTTTATGTCATGTTTGCATGTGTTATCCAGTTATTCTTAAATAATGCTTTTTTGTTTTTTGTGTTATGCCATACTGTACTGACATTCTTGCTATATCATTATGAACATGCCAGCTCCCCAGCAT
>NW_017330938.1:0-202 GCF_000935625.1 Nanorana parkeri | reverse complement strand
CACTCCACCCAAATTCATGATCAGGACTTACCTCTCACAGACATAGAAGATCCTGCACTGTGCTTATACCGGCCATGGTGATGAACCTCTTTTCTACATTTATATCCTCGGGATCTGGTCAGATTTATGTGTTTAACATGTAACTCGGGATCCCATCCCTCATTCCTTATGACATCATTATCCTTGTAGAATATAGTCTCTC
>NW_017330937.1:0-202 GCF_000935625.1 Nanorana parkeri | reverse complement strand
CAAATCCTTCCCTCCTCCATCCCAAATCCTTCCCCTCTTCAACCCAAACCCGGCCCCGCTCAATACCAAATTCTTCCCCTCTTCACCCAAATTCCACCCTCCTTCAAAACCAAATCCCTCTCTCCTCCATTCCAAATCCTCCCCCCCTCCAATCGCACATCCCTCCCTCTTTTATTCCTTATTCCTCCCCCCCATACAGAAT
>NW_017330936.1:0-202 GCF_000935625.1 Nanorana parkeri | reverse complement strand
GTAGGCACACCTGACGCATGTTTGCGTGTGTATGTCGGGGGCGGGGGACATAAAACATTTTTTGTCGTTTTCTTTTTTTTTCTATGCTTTAATTTTTTTAATTACTTTTTTTTTTTTTTTACACTTAACGTTATTGCTCTAACATGGGGGGCTAAGAAGCTCCCTATGAGATAGCCAATTTACATGACAGGTCCTCTTTATG
>NW_017330935.1:0-202 GCF_000935625.1 Nanorana parkeri | reverse complement strand
GACCTCATCCCTACTGATCACTGACTGTGAGCCCGGGTCTTAACGTCCACCTTCAGGACCTGACCCTAACCTCCGGTATTCATTTAAATTCCCATTATGAGCCGGGTTTTTTTTTCTTTTGGCGCCCAACATGGGGCCCGATGTGTAAAGTCTTCCTATCGAACATCAGTACCTGACCTCACAAATGGGACAAATTCCCACA
>NW_017330934.1:0-202 GCF_000935625.1 Nanorana parkeri | reverse complement strand
GGAGATTTCTCTTCAATTCCTGTCCGAATAAAGCCACAGGATTTTAAAGAAAAACTCACAAAGTAAGGTGGTTCCCTAGTTGTTATCAGAGTAGTTGTCCCAATTGCAAGATTTCTTTAGACCTTGGATTCCCTATTATTTTTATCCTTAGTAAAAATGGTCACACGTACAAATGGAAGAGACCCAGTGGAGACACAGACTG
>NW_017330933.1:0-202 GCF_000935625.1 Nanorana parkeri | reverse complement strand
TTCTGCCAGGGTATGTAAACTTATGAGCACAAGTGTAAATATAGTTTTTTTCATTAAAATGAGATCTGAAGAACACACGCCTCATTTCAAGTACAGAGAATGATGACTTTACTGATGGAACATATGACTCATTCAAATGAACAATGCCCTAACAGCCAAATTGCTGTAATCCAACCAGTTTGATACTTCTTTTTTTTTTTTT
>NW_017330932.1:0-202 GCF_000935625.1 Nanorana parkeri | reverse complement strand
AGAAGTATAGCCCCGCCCCGACGCATTTCGTCATCAAAAGACGTCTTCAGGGGGATCGCAGGTCCCCCTGAAGACGTCTTTTGATGACGAAACGCGTCTGGCGGGGCTATACTTCTCATCAAAAGACGTCTTCAGTGCGACCTGCGATCCCCCTGAAGACTTCTTTTGATGACGAAATGCGTCGGGGCGGGGCTATACTTCT
>NW_017330931.1:0-202 GCF_000935625.1 Nanorana parkeri | reverse complement strand
TTCCACTCACCTCATAGTTCTAAGCCGACCTGTGACAATATATAGGAGGGAGAAGGATTATTTAGTTTGTGGGAATGGGGACAAACAGGATAAGTGCACTTTGAAAGTATGTTTTTTTAGTAACTACAGTGGCTTATACCAGTGTTCCCCAACCCTCGGTCCGAACACCGGGGCCTCGCACTGCTGACGGGCTTCACAGTGA
>NW_017330930.1:0-202 GCF_000935625.1 Nanorana parkeri | reverse complement strand
GACTCGCCCTCGGGCGGTCAGGAATGGTTCCCGGGGACGGATCCCACCCCTTGCGTATTGTATGGATCTAAGGGGAACGGGTTACCGAGGCACCGCCTGATGGACATATACAGTCTGCAGCAGCAACCTGACATGTATGGTGGAAACTATGCATATAATCAGCAGAGTAAAATTGCATAAACATAAACAAGAATTCAAAACT
>NW_017330929.1:0-202 GCF_000935625.1 Nanorana parkeri | reverse complement strand
CCCTGCCATCTGGTTGCCATTCTTCATTGATGGGAAGGGGGGGTGGGCATATTGCGGAACCTGGCCTTGGGGTGGCAGGGAGAGTAAATATGGCCCTGCCCACCCTCACCTCTCCAAAATTTACGTCCACAACAAAAACTGTGCTGCAGAAAGGGATGACAACTTTAACCTCTTGCCATCCGCCCGTTAAGAAAAAACGGAC
>NW_017330928.1:0-202 GCF_000935625.1 Nanorana parkeri | reverse complement strand
GAAAGCTGTTTGTTCTGTTACTGCTGGATGAAATAAAAACAGCTTATTTATATCAAACTGTGTTGAAGACGTATGTGTACCCCTGTGGTTCCCCACAATATATATATATATATACACACACAAAAGTATTCACCTTTCTAATTTTGCTGCATTACCACCTGGGTTACATGTAATGGACAGACACAAAATAGTCCAAATAGTG
>NW_017330927.1:0-202 GCF_000935625.1 Nanorana parkeri | reverse complement strand
ATAAGTTACATTTGGGAGGACTTTGCGGTTACAGACAATGAACTCTTTCATGGCTGTGATAAATAATGGGATATTATTGGATGATTTGTGTTTCGGTGCCGGCCCAGTGTGGGATGTCGCTGGGATGTGTCTCATGTAACCTGTTGTGAGGGAGCAGAATGTTGGAATACATTGTAATATGGAAGCACACAGATCTCTCTGT
>NW_017330926.1:0-202 GCF_000935625.1 Nanorana parkeri | reverse complement strand
GCGATCTACCAGTCGATCGCAAAGCGATCCCTGGTAGAGCGTGATGTCCTGTTCTCCCGCCGTGGGGCTTCTCCTCTGGATCCGAGAAGAAGTGAAGGTAGAGCTGCTGCCGTCGGCGGGAGGGTGGTCGAGGGTATCACAGCAGCACGCCGAGTGGTGAGAAGAGAGAGCCACTCGGCCTGGATCTGACAGCCGGCGGCTC
>NW_017330925.1:0-202 GCF_000935625.1 Nanorana parkeri | reverse complement strand
TACTTGCCCCCTGGGCTAAAAGTTGCCAGTCAGCCTCTGAGGTACAGGTCTGTATCGTTGCAAACATTATGCTTTAGCACATATTCACTGGTGCGTTCAACTGGGTCTTCCAGTTCTGCTGGGATAAGACAGTTGGAATTAGTACTTTGTCCCATTGCTTCTTCAAGGACCTTCAGCCTTGCTAGGGCACCTGCTTCCTCTT
>NW_017330924.1:0-202 GCF_000935625.1 Nanorana parkeri | reverse complement strand
TATAGGCAAAAAAAACGGGAGGGTTTAGAACCCCTTTAATGTCACTTAAAACTTAAAACTTTGGGACCTATATTGAAGTGTTCTATAATGGAGAAGAGGAATCACAGGCATCACTTCCGGCAGCTCCAAAATGTTGACGCGGGTCAATGTCTCTGATTTACCACCGCCTTCCTCAAACCCCCTAGTAAGTTCCTTGATTTAA
>NW_017330923.1:0-202 GCF_000935625.1 Nanorana parkeri | reverse complement strand
GGTCAATGGGAAAACAGGTATTAGTGGGGTTCCTGATCCCAGCAGTATAATTGTAGATAGTTCTCTAACGTTAGCCGTCTGTACAATGCAGGAGATCACTTCAGGTTAAAGAGAATATGGATACATGCAATATTAAGTCAACCAGCGGAGGGAGCACTTCCCATTCACATATATATAGTTGGTACTTGCTGTTATTAATGTC
>NW_017330922.1:0-202 GCF_000935625.1 Nanorana parkeri | reverse complement strand
TTGATGCCTAAATGGTGTTGGAGGTCATTGATACTGTGGAGCTTTCACCCAGCTACAGCAGCCTGGGCTTTGATCTCTGGCACAGATCCAGCAGACCAGGGCTGTGTCTGTCCTGCCAGCTGGACTATGTGTGGTTTGTCACCAAGGGTGTGTGCAGCCTCTCACCTGGGCTGTGCAGCTTCTCACCTGGTCCATGTGCGGT
>NW_017330921.1:0-202 GCF_000935625.1 Nanorana parkeri | reverse complement strand
GCCAAGTTGTAGGGAGTGATCTTCAGAGAGGTGGAGGTCACAATGACAAATACATAGCAGAAAGGTGCAGGGTACTTAGTGGGATAATAGGAAGCTAAGAACAGGAAGAGGCTAAAGAGGAGATAGACCGAGTCAGTAACAAGCATGTGGGTGAACAAGACGTAGCGGACTTCTTGGCGGGCAACAGTGCTGGTGAAGCAGA
>NW_017330920.1:0-203 GCF_000935625.1 Nanorana parkeri | reverse complement strand
TTGCGATTCTCAGAGTCCTCCAGCCATAGCTGCATCTGGGCCATGTGAGTATGCTGGCGCAGCATGGCTGCCTCTAAGTGTGACACCTTGCTTTCCAGAGATCTATCAGCATCCTCTAAAACCTCCAGTCTTCTTTCGTGCTGTTCTACCCCTGAGCGCACCTCTGCCAGATCTGACCTAAGCGAGGAAGCTAACTGGTCCAT
>NW_017330919.1:0-203 GCF_000935625.1 Nanorana parkeri | reverse complement strand
AGAGTGAGAGTGTGTCTGGGGTTGTGTGTGTGTGTGAGAGTTAGAGTGTGTCTGGGGTTGTGTGTGTCTGTGAGAGTTAGATTGTGTCTGGGGTTGTGTGTGTCTGTGAGAGTGAGATTGTGTCTGGGGTTGTGTGTGTGTGAGTGAGAATGTGTCTGGGGTTGTGTGTGTGTGTGTGTGAGATTGCGTCTGGGGTTGTGTGT
>NW_017330918.1:0-203 GCF_000935625.1 Nanorana parkeri | reverse complement strand
GTGCAGAAACTGCTCTGGCAGCCAAAGGGTTAACCAGCAGAAATCTCCCCGTCTAGTCTCCGCGGTCAGTGAAGAATAAACGCGGCGCATGCCATGACCCGGCCGCCCCGTGATCACAGGAGCCGAGGGGGTGACACTGAGGGGGGTCAGGCGTCGGGTATGGCACACCACAGACAGCAAACCCAGAGTCATGGAGGCCGCAT
>NW_017330917.1:0-203 GCF_000935625.1 Nanorana parkeri | reverse complement strand
GTCCCCACCTATACATACACGCATGCAAACATGCGTTGGGTACACATACCTGCGAAAATGACGATTGCACCCATTATGCCGCACGTTACATATCGCCGCAAACGTTGCAGTGAGAGCAAATAATTCTAGAGCCATCAATCAATGATAATACTAAACTGATGGGCGGTAAAAGCTTTTAACCCTTTCGCTGCCAAGCCCTCCGG
>NW_017330916.1:0-203 GCF_000935625.1 Nanorana parkeri | reverse complement strand
AGTATGACGGCTCCACGATAGTTCCCGGAGAGCAAGGGTCGGACTACGAAGACTTCGCCAACACCTGCACAGGTAAGCCGTGGCCCCTCATTGTACATAGCGGATATATTGGTGGCGTGCTGTGTGCGTTAGCTGGGCGGAGGGCCAGGTTGGGCCCCCGGGGGCTCTGGTTTTGGAATGTGCAGCTTGCTTTGTATTGACTT
>NW_017330915.1:0-203 GCF_000935625.1 Nanorana parkeri | reverse complement strand
AGGTGGCCGGCGACTGCCCAGAGGACTCCACCTGGAGCCCCGCCCACATCAGTGACGCGACGCTCCTCCGCTCAGCCGCTCAGCGCCGCAGACGTCCTCACATGTGAGTAGAGATGCGAAGTTCGAATCTTTCAAATGAAATCGGTTCATTTGAATCAGTTTATTCAAAAGAACCGATTCATGAATCGAATCTTCGGTTCACT
>NW_017330914.1:0-203 GCF_000935625.1 Nanorana parkeri | reverse complement strand
CTTCCTCCCAATCATCATCCGAGAGTTCGGGCACATCCACCCTCCACTTCAGTCTGCAAGGGAGTTTATGCACACCCGCCCGATCAGACAGGGCCTGGTACACCAGAGATAATGGCTTCCTTAAACCCTCCCGTCTGAGGAGTGATTCCAGAGGCGAGACGACAAGGGCGCAATTGGATCCTCCCATTTGCGACTGGTAGGCG
>NW_017330913.1:0-203 GCF_000935625.1 Nanorana parkeri | reverse complement strand
GGTCAGTTGGAGAAGATAAAGACTGATAGCAGATGCCGGACATCCTCTTTTCCTCTTCAAGCGCAGTAAGGGAAGTCGTCTGTTGGCTCCGTCTGGCTTCTCTCTCTCTCTCTCTCTCTATGCTGGGCTGGGCTGGCTGGATCACCCTGGCGGCTGGTTCGTCCGTGCAACTAGGCCTCAACTTCCTGGTAGCGATAACCGCG
>NW_017330912.1:0-203 GCF_000935625.1 Nanorana parkeri | reverse complement strand
GGTCTCAGGTGGGCTGGTCACACCTCTTACCTGTCTGCCCCGATCCGCTGTCAGCCTTGTCCACCACCAGGCCCTACCTTCTCCTCAGTCACCGAGGGGCCTCACCTCTTCCACCTTTGCCAGGCCCTACCTCCTCCTACACTGCCAGGCCCCAGTCTTCTTCCCTGCAAGCTGCTGGCTGTCACTGACTCAGCAGCAGCTGT
>NW_017330911.1:0-203 GCF_000935625.1 Nanorana parkeri | reverse complement strand
TGGTTGATTTACATGATTTGGTTAAAGTATATATTTTAGTTCTGATTTTGAAGGAAAGGGTTAGAACCCCTGTCAGTTTTATTTGCTGTCTGTGCCCAATTGAGGAGATTCCCCTTCACCCTCTGTCCCCAGAGACACAGGAAGTGAGAGGAAATCTCCCTGAGGTCAGAGGAATTCCCATCTTAGACAGTTGTCACTAGAAC
>NW_017330910.1:0-203 GCF_000935625.1 Nanorana parkeri | reverse complement strand
ACATCCCTTTCCACAGTAAAAATACCACTCTCACGTGTAAAATATCCAATTATACCCTCTATCTTCTAATCTTCTACAATATCAATATTCCTCTAGGAGGTATCCATAACATATCCCTCTTGTGTGAATCATACATGTTTAACTGTGATCCACTTTAATGTGTATCATTCTCCCTGCTACCCTCTTCTTTGTTTTTTAATATT
>NW_017330909.1:0-203 GCF_000935625.1 Nanorana parkeri | reverse complement strand
TTATTTATTTTTTCTTATTTTTTTCTTATTATTTTTTATTTTGTAATCACTTTTTTTTTATTTTGTAATTTTAATTAGTATTTCTTATTATTCTTTTTTACTTTTTTACATTTTTATTTATTTAGTAATTTTTTTTTAAATCAATTTGTATTTATTTATTGATTTTTTTGCACTTAAAGTGACATTAAACCCTCAGATTTTTT
>NW_017330908.1:0-203 GCF_000935625.1 Nanorana parkeri | reverse complement strand
TCATTGCTCAACTAATCTCAACTAATCTGGTCTTTATGATATCACATAAAACTTAAACTGACACGCTTCATATTTTAATCATTTTTCTTTTTCTTAGTTTCTCCAGATACCCCACGTTTAAATCGTATGATGTACCGAGCAGCACAAATTACCTATGCTATGCTACTCCTGAAGACCTTTATGTATAGTTCACTTCTGATTTT
>NW_017330907.1:0-203 GCF_000935625.1 Nanorana parkeri | reverse complement strand
GTGCGAAGGCTATATGTGAATATGCAAGTTCCCTCGGAGATGATGGGGAATAGAGCTTTGTTATCCCTGGACATTGCCAAAGCATTTGATAGTGTGGAATGGGATTATCTATGGGCAATATTAAGAGCGTTTGGGGTTGGCCGCCGATATATCTCATATATTCTACTATATGCCAATCCTTTGGCTAAAATACAAGTAAATAA
>NW_017330906.1:0-203 GCF_000935625.1 Nanorana parkeri | reverse complement strand
CAATTTTTTGCAATTGCACTGCAATGGAACACATAACATTACGGAATTGCGCGTTCCAGTGCGGGTGATCACACGGGAGGCGCGTTTGGGGTGCCATTGAAATAATTGGCACCGCAGTGTATCACCCGCAGCAGAAATTGTTAGGTTGAAACCAGAAATAACTTTTTTTCCCACCATTAATTGTATGTATTTTATGAGGCATT
>NW_017330905.1:0-203 GCF_000935625.1 Nanorana parkeri | reverse complement strand
GCTCTTCGTATTTCAGAGCTGGTGCCTCCTAGTAGAAGGGTTAAGTCGGGTTTATTATTTGGGGAGGTTTGGGTAGGCGATTCGGCTGTTTCTTTGAAAATCGCTAAATCCAAAACAGATTCGTTGGGAGTGGGACATTGCCTAACTTTGAGAGCGTGCAGTGATCCTTTTCTGTGTCCAGTAGTGAGGGTGCGCACGTACCT
>NW_017330904.1:0-203 GCF_000935625.1 Nanorana parkeri | reverse complement strand
GCCGTGAATACTGTGGGAAATTGCGAGTGGAAGTACCGTGGTTCCGAGGACTGGGAGAAGTGGGTCTCCTGCAAACAAACAACATCATATTTATGCGAACAAAACTGTTTAAATGCCAGCGTCCGTTTGTTGGGAGAGTTGAATCCCTTAACGTTGAGGGATAAAAACCTCAGAGGTGGCATGGCTAGGCACAGGTAGCAGCA
>NW_017330903.1:0-203 GCF_000935625.1 Nanorana parkeri | reverse complement strand
GTACTTTGGCTTGTATATATTGCCCAAACCAAAATCAAATTAGCTTTCTTACCAGGACGCTTGCCAGCCTCCTGGACTTTGCCTCCGGGATTCTACTGGTAGGGGGGGACTTTAACCTTGCATTGGAACCGCACTTGGATATATCATCTGGCCGCTCAGCACTCTCCTATAGTAGATTATCCTGTCTTAAATCATTCTTGCAC
>NW_017330902.1:0-203 GCF_000935625.1 Nanorana parkeri | reverse complement strand
ACAGTAAGAGGTAACCGGCCGTTAAAATTCCAACATACGCCGGCACCTTCGCATTCGGTGTAGCGTCAAACAGACCTGCCCCGTCTCGTCAGCAAGACGTCTTCAAGGGAACGACAGGCTTGTTTGGCTACACCATTCATTAACCTTTATAGCAGGCAAAGCGACACATTCTCAAAAGACACCACTAGATGTCTCCCTTTTGT
>NW_017330901.1:0-203 GCF_000935625.1 Nanorana parkeri | reverse complement strand
GCATTGCCGTGCGTTGCGATACCTTGTGTTGCAATTAAATAAACGCCTGTATCATTTTATCACAAACACCAACAAAGCGCAAAAACTATTTTTAACATAAGTCGCTTATATACAGGTTTGCGTACTTCATTTTTTTACCTTTTTGCAAAAAGGCACAATTAAAAAATTGCAAATATTTGTTATTTATTAACTCAATACAGTTT
>NW_017330900.1:0-203 GCF_000935625.1 Nanorana parkeri | reverse complement strand
GGGGGGACATTAGAGTGTAAGCTCCTCTGTGCAGATACTGATGTGACTGTGGAGGGACATTAGAGTGCAAGCTCCTCTGTACAGAGTCTGATGTGACTGGCTCAGTGTTCTCTGTACAGCACTGCAGTATATGTCAGAGTTATATATACAGGGCTCGAAAAATCTGTGACGAGTGGACGGTGGAGCCCGACGAGCAGCTTCCC
>NW_017330899.1:0-203 GCF_000935625.1 Nanorana parkeri | reverse complement strand
TGTCAGTGTGCCTTTGCTATTATATAGGGGGTTGTTATCCTGCTTCTCCTTTCATTCATGGCTGGGGGAACCAAGACCGGAAAGTAATACTTTCCTGCAGAAGACTAAAAACGTAAAAGGATGCCCTCCCCTTATGCTGTGTGACAGAGTTGTATAAATCTCAGAACTGGGTGGACAGAAACACAAATCCTTTGGAAGGTACA
>NW_017330898.1:0-203 GCF_000935625.1 Nanorana parkeri | reverse complement strand
CGCCTGATGCCCAGGCATGTCCAGATTCCAGGGATTTTTTTTTCGTGTTTACTCCACTTATGATGTTAAGTTCTACAGTTGATGCTTTTAATTTTTTTTCCAGATTTCACTCTGTCTTGCTGTTATCCCTGCGCTACACAGGAAATGTCAATCATGTCAGTAGTGTGGAAATATTTCACAATTTCGGAAAAAGACATAAAATT
>NW_017330897.1:0-203 GCF_000935625.1 Nanorana parkeri | reverse complement strand
CTGGCTCAGCGATACAGAGCGCAGCAGCACTTGCCACTTACCTTCCACACATAACAGCCGCAGTCCTCGGTGCCTGGGAATCTGCGATTGAGCGTGGCTGCAGCTTCCCAGGCTTCCCAGGCTTCCCATCCAATTAGGAAGTAAGGCGGGTGGTCACATGAGCACCTGCCAGGCTCCCTGCTTTATTACTGCACCCCTGCTGG
>NW_017330896.1:0-203 GCF_000935625.1 Nanorana parkeri | reverse complement strand
AAGAAATTTGGGCCCAAATCCCCAGGATTTAAGAAGTTGTAGCAGGTATTCCCAGGAAACCGAGTCAAATGCTTTTTCCAGGTCTATAGATAACAGCAGGTCTAGGGCTCTTCTAACCTGATCTGAGCCTTGTCTTCCCCCAATAAAGCCTACTTGATCTCAATGAATATAATTACCTAAAAAGCTATTTAATCTATTAGCGT
>NW_017330895.1:0-203 GCF_000935625.1 Nanorana parkeri | reverse complement strand
TTAGCAGGTAACCAGGGACGCTGATCTCTCTGAAAGTGGCTTGAGCCAGCTGTAAGGCCCCGTTCCCGCTGCGTGATATGCAAATCGCGCGTTTGTCACGCGATTTGCATATTGCGCGACATCGCGAGATTTGCCGCGCGATATGCATATTGCGCGACATCACAAGATTTGCCGCGCGATATCGCGTTCAAGCTTGCATTGAG
>NW_017330894.1:0-203 GCF_000935625.1 Nanorana parkeri | reverse complement strand
GCTTCTCCTCGGATCCCCGCTACTCTCCCCCGCCTGTATGGACAGAGGACTCCGTGTCTTCAATCTCTTTTTCTATTTCAAAAGGGAAAAGTCAGGGGTCCCCCGATATTTCCCCAAAGCGCCCCAACAGTATAAAAAAAAAACCACCACACACACACAATTCTAGACATGTGCAAAGACTAAAAATGTGTTTTGGACGAAAT
>NW_017330893.1:0-203 GCF_000935625.1 Nanorana parkeri | reverse complement strand
TTTTTTTCCCAGTTTTCTTCTGTCTGTGTCCCGTTGGGGAGATTTCTCTTTTTCTCTATTTCCTGTCCCAGAGACCAGACAGGAAGTGGGAAGAACTCTTAACAAAGTGAGGAACTCCCTTCTTAGACAGTTGTCACCAGAACAAGTGTCCCCATTTCCGTTGGAAGGCCGGAGGTCAGACAGAAGACTGAAGGGAAGGACGG
>NW_017330892.1:0-203 GCF_000935625.1 Nanorana parkeri | reverse complement strand
GTTATATTTTAGGAGGGAGGAGTTATATTTTAGGAGGGCGGCTTTGTATGGGGTGAAGTTTTGCAGAAGTCTAGTTTTCCGCCACACTCGCTCCAGAGGGCGGTTATGTCTCTTTAGATGTCTGGTTTCTTCTGGTCGCCACGGTTGCAGTGGGCGTGGTCTAAGTCTGCGTCTAGTGAGGGAAGACAAGGTGTCTATGGAGG
>NW_017330891.1:0-203 GCF_000935625.1 Nanorana parkeri | reverse complement strand
AAGCATCTGCTGGGATTCTTGCTCCCTCTGCTCCTCCTGGAAGTGAGAATAAATCACCAGTGGCGTCAGAAGGGGGATGCGGCCCACACTGACAGTCATTTTGGTGTCACCCCCTCTAAAAGATCCGGCACTCGGTCACGGACCGAGGGCCGGACAGTGTCGGGAGAGAGGAGGGGACCCGGCGGCATTCCTCATCCCGCCGG
>NW_017330890.1:0-203 GCF_000935625.1 Nanorana parkeri | reverse complement strand
GGGGGGGGGCGGACCATGGAGAGGGCTGGAGAACTCACAAGTCGGCTGCATACAAGTGATTTGAGCGGCTGTATAGCCGCTCAAATCACTCGTACATAACGGCTTCTCTTCTTTACCGTTAGCCCTGCTTACCCGAAGCAGGGTTAGATGCGATGACGTCATCAGTATTCTGATACCTGACAGCGGCCATCTTGGTGATGGAC
>NW_017330889.1:0-203 GCF_000935625.1 Nanorana parkeri | reverse complement strand
TTTCCCGACACCTTGGTTATTTGGTCCGACATTGTGGCTCGCACCTCCTGGCGCTTGGCTCGGTCCGTAGACCGTCTTAACAAGGCCAGGAAGAAAGTAAACAGGGAAGTGGGGAGGTTCGTCAGTCGTAATGGGGGCCGGGCGGTGCGACATCGGGAGCTAGAACTGGACACGTGGCTATACCTGCGTGGTGATGGCGTGCA
>NW_017330888.1:0-203 GCF_000935625.1 Nanorana parkeri | reverse complement strand
CGGCGCCCGTCCCTAACGCGCTACAAAACGGCCCGCGCCTGAAAGGTCCCGGAGCTTCTTTGCGGCATTTTTGTAGCGCGTTTCCATTGGGACACAGCCAAGTAGCCCTTGGAAACGCGCGTTTTTTTTAACCGCGAATCACGGTAAAAACGCGCAACAAACACGCATGTTCGATACGCCTAGGTGTGAACAGAGCCTTAGGA
>NW_017330887.1:0-203 GCF_000935625.1 Nanorana parkeri | reverse complement strand
GTAGGCCGTTGGAGACAGGGGAGAGACAGGAGAGAGAGAGACGGCTATAGCCGGTTAGGACATTGCCCTTTGCGAGGCAAACGAGGCTAGGTCCGTGGACGGGCGGCGTTCAGGACCTCAGCGTCCTACGTCATCGGCGCGCGACAAACCACCGTCCACAACTGAACATTACAAGTCAATTGGCCACATGGTTCGGTGGCCAT
>NW_017330886.1:0-203 GCF_000935625.1 Nanorana parkeri | reverse complement strand
CTCCCCGTCTACAAAGATTTGGTTGTTCCGATTGCAGATATTATTACCCCCAACCAGTTCGAGGCGGAGTAAGTGAGATACTGATTGATCCTCTGCGGTCACATGACTCAGATGGGTGGACCATGAGTGGGAGGAGTCCTGTGATCACATGGGTGGTGGGTAGATGATGGTGGGGGGTATTAGAAATGAAGGGGAAGGATACT
>NW_017330885.1:0-203 GCF_000935625.1 Nanorana parkeri | reverse complement strand
CTCATTAGGAAGCCAGCCCAGTGCTCAGGGGAGAGTTGTGTTGGAGTTGTGTGTGTGCAGGAAGCACACGGACGCAGACTTAGGTGCGTGCTGGACACGTGGACAGCCAGGGAAGGCTGGGACAGTTTGGGAAGGTCGGTTACCCTAGGACCTGTGGTACATACTGCTGAGAGAGCAGAGTGAGGGCTCACGAGGGGTGAGCA
>NW_017330884.1:0-203 GCF_000935625.1 Nanorana parkeri | reverse complement strand
GTGTCTGGTTTTGGTATCATACAAATGGTAGCTGAGAGGGACTCTGTCCTAAATTTAGACCCAGTCCGGATATCATTAAAGGCAGCTGCCAACAGTGGTGCTAGGAGTTCAGAGAACTTCTTATAATAGGAGGCCTTGAAGCCATCAGGGCCAGGTCTCTTGTTAAGTTTGAGTGTTTTTATGGCTGCGATTACTTCCAGGTC
>NW_017330883.1:0-203 GCF_000935625.1 Nanorana parkeri | reverse complement strand
ATTATAATTTGTAAAGATCTGAACACTGCCTGTCTTAACAAACGGCTAAAGGATTACAGCCCTGGCTTGCGCATTGTGTGTTAATGAAGTTAATGAGAGAAACACTATCATAGTAACATGAGGTGAGGTTGAAGGTTGAATAAAGACAAGGGTCCATCCAGTTCAGCCTGTGTGTGTGTCCTGTATGTGTATATATATATATA
>NW_017330882.1:0-203 GCF_000935625.1 Nanorana parkeri | reverse complement strand
GGGAGGAGTTTGGGGACGGCCCCTTCCTGTTCCAACCTGACAATCCCTGGCTCTGGGCCATATAGTGACAACTCTTCTTCATCCAGAACAATGACACTGCCGGGTGTCACAGAGAGGGGTCACTGGAGGGGCCCCATCAAAATTTCGCTACGGGACCCCGTTATTTGTAGTTACACCCCCTGATCTGTGTCCCGGCCGGCATT
>NW_017330881.1:0-203 GCF_000935625.1 Nanorana parkeri | reverse complement strand
GGCTTTTAAGACACGAGGAAGTGCGGGTGGGCGGAGCCGCATGTTCCTCTCTGCACTTCCGCGTTCCATCGTGGAACGTAGCGGCGCCCAACACACACTTCACTGCGCCGTCGCCGAGTGCGTTCCATGCTGGAATGCAACGGCGATATTCGGCGGATGCCCCTTACAGTACCCCCCTTCTAAGGGAACCCCTCCTGGGGGTC
>NW_017330880.1:0-203 GCF_000935625.1 Nanorana parkeri | reverse complement strand
GGGATTTCATATGCTGGGAGTTCTTCTTTATAGCATACCTGTAACAGAAGAGGCAATATACTTATCTATATTCCCTTTAGGTATTGGAGAGCCCCTAGGAATCACATCTGCAGTTAATTATTAGCAGTACATTTCCAATAACAGGAAGATAATATAACGACGTACATAATTGTATGGATATGTAAGGCAATAAAAGTGGCAGA
>NW_017330879.1:0-203 GCF_000935625.1 Nanorana parkeri | reverse complement strand
ACTGTGGGGTCTTGTGAAAGTAAATGCCAATGTTTCCCTAGGATTCGCTTAACTTGATCATATTGCTGCGAATATCTCGTGATAATTTTGACCGTTGATGGTTGCTGATCTTTAGCCCTTCTCCCATCAGATGAATAGATTAAACTGTCACGGGTTTGATTTTTAGCTCGCTGGTAGGCTCTCTTTAAAGTTTGTTTACTATA
>NW_017330878.1:0-203 GCF_000935625.1 Nanorana parkeri | reverse complement strand
CTGCCCTCGGCAGCTTTGTGAATAGACCCCATAGTGTGGTAGCTACAGAGGCGTCAGAGGTCATCGACCACAGTCAGCACATAGACCTGGGTAGAAAGGGGTGATAGATGACACAAGAATGCTTGTTTTGCTCCCTTCCTTCATTGCACTAATGGTTTATTATATTCTGTGAAACATTTTTATATTCTGTAAAACATTCTGTG
>NW_017330877.1:0-203 GCF_000935625.1 Nanorana parkeri | reverse complement strand
CATTATTTTTTATATATATACGTTTTTTTCACATTATTTCAATATTTTTTTTCCATAATCATTATTTCTTATGCAGTATTTTTTTAACCTCATACTACAAACTTTATAGGCTTAAACATATTATTATACATATTATTATTTTATATCTCAACTTCATACAAAATTTTAAAAAGCTTTCTAACCTGTGTATACATATATATATG
>NW_017330876.1:0-203 GCF_000935625.1 Nanorana parkeri | reverse complement strand
CGGTACCCGCCAGGGGTGCCCCCTTTCACCGGTTTTGTTTGCCATATCACTAGAACCACTATTACTCTCTATTAGAAACAACACCAATATTAGAGGAATAGAGATAGCAGGGCGGGAACATAAATTGGCAGCATTATGCTGATGACATTCTATTCTTTATAAGACAACCCAGGACTACTATACCAAATCTACTTAAAGAATTT
>NW_017330875.1:0-203 GCF_000935625.1 Nanorana parkeri | reverse complement strand
ATCAGATATACAGATGCAGACTGCATTGGAGGCAATGATCCAGCAAATTCCTGTAAATGGGGTGTAGTCTACACTTTCTGGCACGAGTTCTTAGCAATTTCATTATCTGTATCCTTTAGCCATTGACCCAGAGAAAAAAAAAATATTAATATTTTCATGGTGGTGCTCCATCAGCTTCTTTCCAGCTTCTGAAGCTGGAGAGT
>NW_017330874.1:0-203 GCF_000935625.1 Nanorana parkeri | reverse complement strand
AACACCTGGGGTCACTGGGATTCGAAATGGATTTTCTTGCTAAAGCTAAAGGCATATTACAAATTATCCTTAAAGCTGTATATGTAGCTGAAAAACTGCGATCATTTACATATAAAAAAGATTTGCGTGATACCATGATCGAAAGGAAGAGGTTTCTAACGATAAAAATGCAAATACAAATAAGAATACAAATGTTCACCCAA
>NW_017330873.1:0-203 GCF_000935625.1 Nanorana parkeri | reverse complement strand
TGCTGTGCGGTGTCTCACCAGGGGTCTGACGGTGGGCAGCGGGGTGTCAGGAAGATGTAGGAGGACCTGCGGGCCGGCCTCGGCGGTTGGATGTGAAGCGGTTGGATGTGAGACGGGCCGGCGTCTCTTTACATGCTCCTGTGGCTCGCAGGAAGGCTGCCGAGGTCCCACGCTTGCTGGGGACCTCGACAGCCTTCCTGTGA
>NW_017330872.1:0-203 GCF_000935625.1 Nanorana parkeri | reverse complement strand
GAGAGGGAATACACCCACTTTTCGCACGCCCATGACTCTTTCTCACGACTGGATATATTTCTCACTTCGCCCAATCTGGTATCGAAAATCTCCTCTGTGACGGTGGAGGACATGGTCATATCCGATCATGCTCCAGTGACGGCTGAACTACATCGGTTGGGGCTATCTCCCAGACCGGTGGTATGGCGTTTTCCATCCTATCT
>NW_017330871.1:0-203 GCF_000935625.1 Nanorana parkeri | reverse complement strand
TTATTGTCTTTTTTTGTTAAGTACATCTGTCTGAGCCCCCGGACGGCTCTGATGTGCTGCAAGTGCAGAATCGCTGTTAGTTTGTAGCGCTTGCTTGACCTCTTACGAAGCAGAGCTGTCAATCACCGCACAGCTTATTTGGGTGATTGACAGCGCTGTGTTTGTCATCAGATCTCGGGCACGCTGCACAGATCAGCGGAATT
>NW_017330870.1:0-203 GCF_000935625.1 Nanorana parkeri | reverse complement strand
AACAATGCTCACTATACTGATAGAAGTCAAAACATAAATATGATTCACCAATAAGAAAAAAATCTGATGATTGCAGCAACCATCTAATGTTAATAAACTAAATGGAGTAATAAACATTATCAATACTGTGGGAGAAAGGTGGTTTATGGTAAGAAATGTTTTATAACATGGAGCAGCAGATTAACATTTGTATTCCTGCAGCT
>NW_017330869.1:0-203 GCF_000935625.1 Nanorana parkeri | reverse complement strand
TCACCAGAAATAAAAGCAATCCGAAAACTGCCTTTATATAGCTGAATATGTCACCAGAAATATTAGCAATCCGAAAATCGCCTCTATAACAGTGAATATTCACAAAACAACAACCGCAATCCGAAAATCGCAGAAGAAATGCCTCAGAGATGCTCGTAATAAAGCTCCTCCTTAACACCTGCTGAGCAGTGCAGCTGCAGTGC
>NW_017330868.1:0-203 GCF_000935625.1 Nanorana parkeri | reverse complement strand
GGTTTTAAAATTTCCATTTTGGTGCACCTCTAATATATATACATATATATATACACACATACATACATGATTAGTAAACAGTTCTTTATATCAAACTACCATCGGTCACTGCACAACAGCTGGAATTTCCAACCAAACTCAAGTACCTGCACTTGGCGCTGAAATGAAGGAGAAAGGACAGAGGGGGGTTTTCTTTTTGTATA
>NW_017330867.1:0-203 GCF_000935625.1 Nanorana parkeri | reverse complement strand
TGGGGCCCTGCATGCTCAGTGGGTTAGTGCAGAATGTCTTCATCATCAAGGACTCGGGAGAGGATCCGAAGTGCATCCTCCATGTCACATGACCAGCCCGTAGACGGGGGACTATAATATGGATGCAAAGATGTTACTGTTGCTACATCTCTGACGTATATTGTGACTTGTCAGTTCATTCATTCATGGGGACTTGTGTAAAT
>NW_017330866.1:0-203 GCF_000935625.1 Nanorana parkeri | reverse complement strand
TATATATATATACATATATATATATATGTGTGTGTACATATATGTATACATATTTTTTATTTTGCTTTTTATGGGTGCATGCACTTATGGAGGTATGCATGTATTTGTACATCCATACGTGTTCATGTGATTACACACATGGACTCGTTTTTAGACTTCACTCACCCAGGAGCAGTCCACCACTGTACCTATTAGTTCCTAAT
>NW_017330865.1:0-203 GCF_000935625.1 Nanorana parkeri | reverse complement strand
GTCAGTGGTGTGACCAGGGCTGTGAGGGTCTCACCATGACTCTGTGGTCCTCACCATGGCTGCTCGCTTGTCTCACCATGGCTGTATGCTTGTCTCACCAGGGCTGCTTTCGGATCCCAAAATTGCTGCGTACTTATCTCACCAGGGTTGCGTGCTGGTCTGGCCAGGGCTGCGTGCTGGTCTCGCCAGGGCTGCGTGCTGGT
>NW_017330864.1:0-203 GCF_000935625.1 Nanorana parkeri | reverse complement strand
TCCAGGCTGAGGATATAGATACAGCTCATCTACAAGTGTCATCACTATAGGAAACCTTGTGGTCTCTCCGGGTGTCCGCGCAGTGACAATCCAGGACAATGGAGTTCAACTGGAACGTAAGTGCAGAGAAAGGATAACGGCAGGCCATAGAGACACCAACATACCTCACATGGATGATGGTCTGCAGGTAGATGGGAGCACAG
>NW_017330863.1:0-203 GCF_000935625.1 Nanorana parkeri | reverse complement strand
TGACATTTTATTTTTCATTTCGGTTTTGAAATTTTCATTTCAGTGCACCTTTTTATTAAAACTATTTTATCACTTTTTTAATTTATTTTTTTAATTTATTTTTTTGCATTTTTAAATTTTTATTTATCTGATTATCTTTAACTTTTTTATAATTTTTTTATCTTATTTTTTTACTTGTTATAATTTTTTTCTTATTATTTGTT
>NW_017330862.1:0-203 GCF_000935625.1 Nanorana parkeri | reverse complement strand
GTACAAAAGCAGCTTTGGAAGCATTTTTAAATTCTCTTAATACCAATGATTTTAACCTAAGATTTACACATAATTTTAACCCGACCTCTATAACATTCTTAGATCTTGAGATACACAAAGAAGGTAAAAAGTGGCTGACAAAAACATATTTTAAACCTACGGATAAGAACGGGTATATTCCCACCCACAGTTGCCATCACTCA
>NW_017330861.1:0-203 GCF_000935625.1 Nanorana parkeri | reverse complement strand
CCAGTGTAGTGATGTCAAAGTTGTTCTTGCTGAGCCTGATGGAGGGGACCCTGTGTGGCCCCAAAATGCTTTTAGTGACTTGGTGATTCTAAATGGATTTTGGAGTGCTGGTGATGTCTACATATAGTTGTTGCTACTGATGGCACCACCCGCAGTCACCCTCCCTCTACTTGGGATACCTGGTACGGAGTGTAGCTAAGCAT
>NW_017330860.1:0-203 GCF_000935625.1 Nanorana parkeri | reverse complement strand
CTATGGGGAAAAGCCCTAACACCATAGTTCTCCTTTAAAAGAACTGGAATCCAACAAATGAAAGGGAAGGGCCAGGAACAGTTAGGCCAGGGAGTAAAGGGCTAGATGAGGGCTAGGCCTGTGCATTGCTATATATGCCCATCAGTTGGGAAATCGGCATCATCTAGGCCAGGGGTAGGAAACCTCGGCTCTCCAGCTGTGCT
>NW_017330859.1:0-203 GCF_000935625.1 Nanorana parkeri | reverse complement strand
ATCACATCCTCCACTTCAATGCGGGTCGAGCTATCTTTAAGGAGGCCATCATTCAGTCTCCAGTGGCACCGTTTCACTTTAGTAGGGTCTACTTGGATAACCAGTTCTATGGGAGCATGGTCAGACCATGATATAACTCCTACTTCTGCGCCCATTATATTCCTAAGCACCGGCGTGTTTATAAAAAAGTAATCTAAGCGGGT
>NW_017330858.1:0-203 GCF_000935625.1 Nanorana parkeri | reverse complement strand
TTATATGAATTTATTAAATGTGGTAAGAACAGATTTGAGACGGAGGGCACCACTCTCAGACTCATGGATAGGCAGAATTAACATTGTTAAAATGAATATATTACCAAAGTATTTATTTTTGTTTCAAATAATACCAATAACAATGCCATCCTATATTTTTTATTATTACTGTTTATATTTGCAGGAAAAATGGAGGAAGATTT
>NW_017330857.1:0-203 GCF_000935625.1 Nanorana parkeri | reverse complement strand
ACACCGGTGACAAGTCTTTTTACTGTTATGAGTGTGGGAAATGTTGTTTTAGTAAATCAGACCTGGTCACACATTACAGATCTCACATGGGGGAGATGACGTATTCCTGCACCGAGTGCGGGAAAGGTTTTTCTTTTAAGCGCAATCTTACCAAACATCAGAGATCGCACATGGACGAGAAACCATGTTCCTCCTCTGATTCT
>NW_017330856.1:0-203 GCF_000935625.1 Nanorana parkeri | reverse complement strand
GGGAAGAGGCCCTTGTCCCCATCGGCACAGGGACAAGTTGCTTTTCCAGAGGCGACCCTCCCAGTGCCGAGGGCATGTGGCCTGGTATCCTGCCCTGCCAGGCCTGTGTTTGGATCAAGGATCTGATATGGAATTTTAGGGGGACCCCATGGTTTTTTCTCACATTTTTGGGGGTGGGGTTCCTCCTTACAATTTCTACCAGA
>NW_017330855.1:0-203 GCF_000935625.1 Nanorana parkeri | reverse complement strand
ACAGGTCTTGTCCCTCCCCCATCCTGTGACTGGACAGTGAAGGAGGAGCAGCAGACTGATGAGCTCATCTCTCTGTTACTCTGCTCTCTCTCCTCCTATCAGCATGCACGTCTTGCACTGTAGAACAACTGATTGGCTCCTTGTGCTGCCCCTTTCACTCTTGGCCTGATGTCTGCTGTATAAGAAAGCAGGAGGCCGATATC
>NW_017330854.1:0-203 GCF_000935625.1 Nanorana parkeri | reverse complement strand
GTTACCGCTTTGTTAACCCCGATCCACACTCGGGAATACCATGTAAACGCAGAAAGCCCCAAATAAGCTCCTGTACTTGTTTGAGCATAGGGTGTTTTGCAGCACGTTCCTACATGCTGTAAAGTGCCCATGTGGGAACCATGCCCATAGGCAATCATTGAATTTCACATGTTGAGCGTTTTACAGCGCGTAGGTACGCGCTG
>NW_017330853.1:0-203 GCF_000935625.1 Nanorana parkeri | reverse complement strand
TCCCATCTTTTCATAAACTTAGTGTGTCCCTTGTCTTCTTCTTCCCTCAATATACCATATACTTTTGATAGGGCGTGGGTGATGGGTATTTCTGATATGCACAAGTTTTCAAATGGGGTGAACGCCCTATTAAGAGTATTATATATCCGAAGGTGTCTAATGTAATCTGATAGCTGTACTGCCTCCATCCATAACTTCCCATT
>NW_017330852.1:0-203 GCF_000935625.1 Nanorana parkeri | reverse complement strand
GAATAGCGGCATTCCAACCAAACCGAACCCCAAAACACTAAACCCCGAACACCGCTGTACCCCCCAATCCTAACACTGACCAAACCTTCTGTCTGTGACCCCATAGGGGAGATTCACCTTCACTTCCTGTCCCTGTGATCCCATACAAGAAATGGGGGGAGCGGTTGTCACCAGGGCAAGACACTACAGACAGCAATAGAAAT
>NW_017330851.1:0-203 GCF_000935625.1 Nanorana parkeri | reverse complement strand
CTCCCTTGCATGCCCTGTAGAGGTGCGGGGAGCCAGAATGTTATGTCACCCAGCCCACCCCATCCCACCTCAAGGTGACACTCGGCGCTGGGCAGCTTATTTTGAATGGCTGCTTGGCGTGAGAACTGCCAGTGCTAGGGGAGGCAGAGGAGCCTCTCACCTAGCAAAGTGGAATGCTTGCAGTGACCCACTGAACACGGGGT
>NW_017330850.1:0-203 GCF_000935625.1 Nanorana parkeri | reverse complement strand
AGCCTGCCAATCAACTGGTTATCATGGCAAGTGGGCCGTGATTTTTAAACTTTTTAATCACCTTTTTATTTAAATTTAATACTTTTTTCTTATTATTTTTTACTTATTTTTTTAAAATGTTATTTATTTAATTTTTTTAAACAATTTTTTTCTCACTTAACACTATCACACAGGAACTAACAATCCCCTGTGTGATAGCATTT
>NW_017330849.1:0-203 GCF_000935625.1 Nanorana parkeri | reverse complement strand
AGAGAGGAGCGAGAAGAGAGAGAGAGCGAGTAGAGAGAGAGGAGCGAGTAGAGAGAGAGGAGCGAGTAGAGAGAGAGAGCGAGTAGAGAGAGAGAGGAGCGAGAAGAGAGAGAGAGAGGAGCGAGAAGAGAGAGGAGCAAGAAGAGAGAGAGAGGAGCGAGAAGAGAGAGAGAGAGGGAGCGCGAGAAGAGAGAGAGAGGAGC
>NW_017330848.1:0-203 GCF_000935625.1 Nanorana parkeri | reverse complement strand
GAGGAGACAGGCTGGAGGGAGCACGATCACAGCCGTCTGTCTCTGAGGATTGGGTGACTATAACTTTGTTATTTTCTTCCTTAGACCAAAATGAGCACTTAAACCTTGCAGTGCGGCGGTAGTCCCACTGCAAGGGTAATTAAAAAATATCTCTGAAGTTTTACTTTAAAACAAATACACATTGTTGTCTTTAATGACTTTTT
>NW_017330847.1:0-203 GCF_000935625.1 Nanorana parkeri | reverse complement strand
TAAATCACTGGTCACCTTACCCTGGTGGTCAGTGGGGGCTCGGGGGGGGGGGCCATGGTTGGTAGTGAGGGCTCTCCTTTGGCCGCACCAGCCAGTTTGCCCGCAGCAGATGCCGGAGGGCCCATCACTGAACCCCCCGCGCTAAATAAAAGCCCCCGGCCTTAGGTGCAGTGGCTCCCTCCCTCCATCGCCTCTCTGCCCGA
>NW_017330846.1:0-203 GCF_000935625.1 Nanorana parkeri | reverse complement strand
GATCGAGGCACCCAGTTCGTCTCCAGATTCTGGAGGGCCCTTTGCTCCGCTCTACGTATAGACCACCGATTATCCACAGCATACCACCCTCAAACTAACGGCCAGACAGAAAGGGTCAACCAGTGTCTGGAACAATATTTTAGATGTTACACCACCCACCTACAAGACGACTGGTATGATCTGCTTCCCCTAGCGGAGTTCGC
>NW_017330845.1:0-203 GCF_000935625.1 Nanorana parkeri | reverse complement strand
CCCGCACAGATACCCCAGAGCCGCCATATACCCCCGCACAGTTACTCCTAACTTGAATGTGAAAGGATGACTCCAGCCTCAAGCTTCTCAGGGTGTCTCTCAAGCTGCTGCTTTCAGTCAGTGGCCACAGTCAGACACTGCATGCAACTCGGTCCCCTGCCAACACTGGCGCTCAAACTGGCCTGTCCGTTCTTCTCCTGCAC
>NW_017330844.1:0-203 GCF_000935625.1 Nanorana parkeri | reverse complement strand
GATTCCGATGCTAGCATCGGTATCGGGACATCCCTAATATTAATGCTTATGGTTTTGGAATGTAGTATCCAACAAGATCATACAGTGATGTTAGTGAGGTGTCCACAAACTTTTGCCCATATAGAGTATCTATCTATAATGAATACTGATGTATAGTGATGGTACAGACCAGATGTGGGATTGTTTTAAAAACACACTACATA
>NW_017330843.1:0-203 GCF_000935625.1 Nanorana parkeri | reverse complement strand
GTTGGCGCTATATAAATCCTGTATAATAATAATAATTTGATAAATCCAAAGTAGGTACTTTCCTAACAATATTACTTTTGACCCATTTACACTGACTTTCTCCCAAAAAAAGTCACACATTCTAATAATTTGTTGGATCACCTTTAGCTTTGATTATGGCATTTTTTGCGGATGACACCAAAATTGGGAGGGTAATAGACACG
>NW_017330842.1:0-203 GCF_000935625.1 Nanorana parkeri | reverse complement strand
GCTGTTGGATTAATGCCAATGTGTAGGTTTCCATAGTCCCTGAACTCTGGAAGCTGTGCCCAAAGAGTGCTGCATGTCTAAAGGGGTGCTGTGGATGCAATATTTCTTATGACAGATCAAATGAGCAATGAAAAGAAAGTAACAAATCTGTTGTAACCTTCATATGTCCTGGAGGCTGTTGGATTAATGCCAATGTGTAGGTT
>NW_017330841.1:0-203 GCF_000935625.1 Nanorana parkeri | reverse complement strand
TGTCAGTTTGGAGTCAGTTGAATAATTCATATTTAAACTGTCAAGAAGTTTATGGAAAATCTTCAATTTATCTGTAAAAAGAACATAAGGTTGTTAACATATAAACTAACACTAAGCATTACCAATATGATTCATTTAAAACAATAAATGTGTGTTTGAACAGTTTTATATCTTGGAAACCAATGCCAAACGTATGTTTCAGT
>NW_017330840.1:0-203 GCF_000935625.1 Nanorana parkeri | reverse complement strand
GGGGCTGCAGTAGCACTCAAAGGGTTAAAAACTAACCCCAACTTAACCCCAGAGGGACAGTGCAATCTAATCTAATCCCAAGTTGATAGTGCAATTAAAACTAAAACCTAACCTAATATAATTTAATCCCAGGAGGTTTCATTAATCTAACTACAGAGCGCAAATATTATTATTAATATCACCATAAACCACATTCAACCGCA
>NW_017330839.1:0-203 GCF_000935625.1 Nanorana parkeri | reverse complement strand
TAGTCAGTGCTAGTGCGAGGCTGCACAGGCAGCCTCCTGAGGGCGCTGGGGGAGGGGCGAAAAATTCACCTTCGCCTGTGTACGCAAAAATCCTTGCAACAGCCCTGCCCTTGAGCCCGCAAAAGATACATACACGGCACTGTTCTTTTTACTAAGTGATCAGTATTGCATAGTGTTTCTCCGCCCATGTTTTATAGGCGTAT
>NW_017330838.1:0-203 GCF_000935625.1 Nanorana parkeri | reverse complement strand
GATTTTGTCTGCTCCAGTTTTGATAAATTCCCCCCATTATTATTTTTATTTCATGGCCGTAAATAAAGAATCATTTACAACGCTGAATCTTTTTATATTTTCTATCCGCCGCTGTCTACGCGGTTCAGGCGCAGACAGCGGCATTGAATCCAGTTTGGAAAATGTGTGAATCTTGGGTGAAAGTTGTGTGAATCTTGGGTGAA
>NW_017330837.1:0-203 GCF_000935625.1 Nanorana parkeri | reverse complement strand
GGTGCATGCGTGTGTTTAGGTTAGTAAATCACCCCCACTGTGTATATTTTTTACCAAGCAGTAATAGTCAGAATTGAGTAATAGTCAGCATTCGACGTAGTAGACAGAGCTGATCTAACAACTATCGGAAGGTTAACATAATGTTAAATCCCTCCAATGTAAAATATAATAATAATAAAACATAATAATATATATTATTATAT
>NW_017330836.1:0-203 GCF_000935625.1 Nanorana parkeri | reverse complement strand
CGATGAGTTCCCAGCGCACCTATTCCTCAACGTTTCCTTCCCTCCGGGACCATCACGTGTTCTGTAACCCAGGACTTCCTCTTCCACATTTTCCCATGGGAACCTTCCCCGGGAATCCGGTGCCGGGATAAAGTCACGCTTTTTGCTTTTTACAATATTTTCTGCATGACAATTAGAGAAGGAAAAAAAAAAAAATCCCCTCT
>NW_017330835.1:0-203 GCF_000935625.1 Nanorana parkeri | reverse complement strand
GCACTTTGAAATGCACCATGGAAATGGACCTGCATTGCGTCACACTGCAGACATGGTAATGCATTACTGTTTACTGTTGTGTGCTGCATTGCCAAAGAGGTGCATGGCAGCCCATGTAGAATAAACTGGCTGCCTTAACACAAAGCACTTTATCTTGAGGCATAAATTATGTTAACATGCGTGTAGTAATGCACTGCATAGGT
>NW_017330834.1:0-203 GCF_000935625.1 Nanorana parkeri | reverse complement strand
AAACCCTCGCGGTTTCATTTTGCGTTTACTCTTGTTTTTCTCTTGTTTTTCTATATTATATTTACTTCGACTTACCCGCAGTTATTTCATACCAGTTGTTTCCTCGTTGAGGCATCTTCCTACAGAACACAGAGCAGAATGTCGGCAAACAGTATCTGCACTCCGGCTCTTCCTGAGGTTTCTAACGACGTTGCCCTTTGGAA
>NW_017330833.1:0-203 GCF_000935625.1 Nanorana parkeri | reverse complement strand
CCGGCGGCCGGTTCAGCCACGCGACTAGGCCTCAGTTCGGGTGCTAAAACACAGTCTCTCCGGTTTAGCAGATGAACATCAGTCTTTCAGGATGCGGCTGTACCGATTCTATGTGTCCCAAACTGTCAGTGAGAATCACCCAGTTCTGTTGCCTGAAGTCCAAATTCACACAGTGCCTCACACACAGGCCTGTCTCCTCCAGA
>NW_017330832.1:0-203 GCF_000935625.1 Nanorana parkeri | reverse complement strand
TCCCTGGTGCTCCATCAGAGTCAGGAACAAGCCTTGTGTAAGCTCCATGTTGGGTGGTGTTGGCGCATGTACAGGGTTAGTGATTTCCTCCCTCACATGGCAATGCTTGGGCTTGGTGATTGGCCATTCAGGCCTAAGTATTGCATCCTAGGAGGAAGGGAAGGAGGACACAGACTTCCCCAATTCCTGAAAGCACTTATGAC
>NW_017330831.1:0-203 GCF_000935625.1 Nanorana parkeri | reverse complement strand
CTCTGACATGAATTAGATCCCCCACATGCATCAGATCCCCCCGGCATTCAGCAGACAGAGATTCTTGACATGCAGCAAACTGAGACACACACCCCCAACATGCAGCAGAGATTCCCCTCGACATGCAGCAGAGTCGTTGTCCCACCCCACATGCAGCACACCGGCCCGGATTTCCCACAAGGCCACCGAGGCCCGACCTCGGG
>NW_017330830.1:0-203 GCF_000935625.1 Nanorana parkeri | reverse complement strand
AAGGATCCTACTGGAGACTACAAGGAGGAACTTAATGTTTTATTGAAGGAAGCGAAGGAGTTGGGAGTGTTATCCAAGCCCGAATTCCAATTCTTGTCCGCCAGTCACCCTTGTGTCCCCTATTTCTATCATATCCCGAAAATTCATAAGAATCACACACAGCCCCCTGGAAGACCTATCATAGCGGGCATGGACAGTCTCAC
>NW_017330829.1:0-203 GCF_000935625.1 Nanorana parkeri | reverse complement strand
CTGGGTCGTGATAGAAGGAGAATTATATCGTCCGCAAACATTGCAACTTTAAATTCCTCAGTACCTATCTTAAGTCCTGTGAATGTGGCGGAAGTAGTAAGTGTTCTAGATAGGGGTTCTAGTGCAATATTAAAAAGTAAAGGAGAGAGGGGACATCCCTGACGAGTGCCTTTCTGTAGCGTGAATGGGGAGGATAGTACGGT
>NW_017330828.1:0-203 GCF_000935625.1 Nanorana parkeri | reverse complement strand
TATATATATACATACATACATACACTGTATATAGAGAATGAGAGAGAGACGGATAATTAATAACTGACTGCCTGGCTTTAGTGACTGTCAGATTCTTTAATTTATTTTATATTAATATAATTCCCTTACTGCCTCTTGTTGTTTTCTGTATTGTTAGTAATGTGTGTATGTTTTTTTGTATCTCCTTTTATAAAAGGAAATGT
>NW_017330827.1:0-203 GCF_000935625.1 Nanorana parkeri | reverse complement strand
CTGTAGCTGAGATCCATACAGCCCCTGACCGGATCATTACACAATGTTTTTGTTGAAACCAAATTCTTTTAGAGCCCTTTGTTCGCCAAAGGTTAAAATGGGGTGGTTTTTGGCATTGGTGCATACTTTGTGAAACTCTGAGTAAACAACATGAAAGAAGGTATTGATAAAATTACCTTTTGAATGAACAGGATAGAAAGTTG
>NW_017330826.1:0-203 GCF_000935625.1 Nanorana parkeri | reverse complement strand
TGAGACGGGTCCTTCCCTTCTTTCGGAATGAGCGTTATCTGAGCCCGTAAGGAATTGTTAGGTAATGTATTGCCCTTGAGAATTGAGTTGAAAGCCCCCGTGAACCGTCTTCCGAGAAGGTCACGTAGAGTCTTATAATAGGTAAGGGTGAACCCATCGGGCCCAGGGGCCTTACCCGGCTTCATGGCCTTCAGGGCCTCCTC
>NW_017330825.1:0-203 GCF_000935625.1 Nanorana parkeri | reverse complement strand
TTGGAGTTACGCCACACCCACACGTGTGACACATTAGTGCCTGTGTTCTGGTCCAGTACAATCTGCGCAAAATAGTGCATGCAGCATTTTTGCAGATCGCACTGGACCGGAAAACGCAGGCACTAATGTTACGCATTCAGGTGCCGCGATCGCACTGCAGGTGGGGGGGCGAGGCTTCAGTACTATTGAGTTCAATGGACCAC
>NW_017330824.1:0-203 GCF_000935625.1 Nanorana parkeri | reverse complement strand
GCCCATGATTTCCCTATATGATGCCGCTGACACCCTTGTTTAGCTAGCTTGGCAAACTCACACTCATGCCTTCCCTGGTGGTCTAGTGGTTAGGATTCGGCACTCTCACTGCCCTGGCCTGTGTTCGATTCCCGGTCAGGAAACATTTTTTTTCAAATAAATGCTTCTCTATCATATTTAGATTTTCACCTCCTGCTTTTTCA
>NW_017330823.1:0-203 GCF_000935625.1 Nanorana parkeri | reverse complement strand
TGTGTGTGTATATATATGTGTGTGTGTGTGTATATATATGTATGGGTGTGTATACACACACTATTGAGCGTCCCCGCCCCCCGGCGTCTCCTTCGTTGAGCTTCTGTTTACTCCGTTCCTGGCCCCACGTGCGTCTCACCCCCCGCGAGTCTGTGTGCTCAGGCAGCCGCCCAGCGTGTCATTTTACATGGCAGTTATCCTTT
>NW_017330822.1:0-203 GCF_000935625.1 Nanorana parkeri | reverse complement strand
TTGAGGAACCTGGCCTTGGGGCAGCACAGAGAGTAAATCCATCCCTGAATGTATCAATATATGTATCTAGGGATCAGGGATGGGGAATGTAAGATGTAACAATGCATTAGTATATGTAACTACAGATTAGGGATGGGGAACATAAAATGCAACAATGTATCAGTATACACACTGAGTGGCCGGATTATTATATACACTGAGTG
>NW_017330821.1:0-203 GCF_000935625.1 Nanorana parkeri | reverse complement strand
AAATGAAAAAAAGGCCTCAGTCATGAAGGGGTTAAGGCAGGGAAGAAATCAATTATGTAAATCCTACTTATTATTTAAAGTACATGTCCAGCTGAAACATTTTTATTAGTTAATATTACTATTATTTTTTTAATGTTATTATTATTATTTATGTACTTATGTATTTATTTATTTATTTTAACTAACTTTTAGAAAAACAAGTA
>NW_017330820.1:0-203 GCF_000935625.1 Nanorana parkeri | reverse complement strand
CGGTGAGGACCGAACATTCTTGTGCAGCTATTTAGGTCTCGGGGAAACAAGCGTCCCTTTGTGTGAGCGCGGCGGCGGCGTGCGCGGGTGCTGCGGGGGCGACGCTCTTCTGCGGCTTAGAATAATATTTATTATACTCTGCGCGGGCGGCCCTGCAATTCCCATCCAGAGATGTGAGTGGAAGCGGTGACACCCGGAGGCTG
>NW_017330819.1:0-203 GCF_000935625.1 Nanorana parkeri | reverse complement strand
GGTCACACTCCAAGGGCCGGCCGATCCTCCAGGGGCACGGTCACACTCCAGGGGCCGGCCTGTCCTAGCGCCGCACACTTACCGGAGACGTTTGGGGAGGCCCATCGGCGTCAGATTCCCTTCCCGTCTCGCCACGCGTTTCCGGATCTGAATGTTGGACACTTTGCACTCCATTGTTCCCTGAAAGGAAATGTCATCTTCTC
>NW_017330818.1:0-203 GCF_000935625.1 Nanorana parkeri | reverse complement strand
TTGAATTTTATGCGGCGGGCCACTAGCAGCTGGCAGGTCTCATGGAATGCTTTCCTTTGCTTGGATAGGATGGCCGAATAATCAGCGAAGACCAGGAGTCTATGGCCATCTGCTATGAACTGACGCTGAGAGCGATAAGCCAAAAGTATATCCTTTCTATCCGCGAAATCAAGGTACCTGACAATGACAGGTCTCGGCTTCTG
>NW_017330817.1:0-203 GCF_000935625.1 Nanorana parkeri | reverse complement strand
GTGAATGATATACAGTAATTGGGGTAACCAAATCATTTTAATCAAGTTCACCCTTCCTGCCACAGATAGCAGTATTGGCCCATGAAGTACATTGAGATCTAAATTTTGCCAGAAGGTGGGAGTAAATACAGAGTAATGTAGTCAAGGGGAGAAGCTGTTATATGTATACCCAGATAGGTAATAGCCGACTGGACCTGTAGATG
>NW_017330816.1:0-203 GCF_000935625.1 Nanorana parkeri | reverse complement strand
CGTTCCGGAGGGAATAGGGGCTAGAGTGCTAGTGGTGTGCACGGTACCTGTCTGGTGTCCCACCTACCTCACTGTCATTACTTCCAGGGCTGGGTGGGACACCAGGCAGAATGTCACAGTTTGCTTGGTGACTTCTAACTCAAGTACTGCTGTGCCGGGTGCTCTTCAAACAGACTGCCATGTCTGGCTTAAAGGTCCTAGTC
>NW_017330815.1:0-203 GCF_000935625.1 Nanorana parkeri | reverse complement strand
GTGCCCCTCCCGAGAATAGACTCTGGATCCGCCCCTGATTTAAGTGACACTAAACTCAGGACTTAAACCATAAAAATGCATTCAAGTACCCTATTAGCATAGATGTGTCTTATTTGTGTATCACTCAGCTGTTCTTCACGCATTCCCTTGCATTGTGTTGAGAACAACTAATGATGAAATGTGTTACTGGATGCAGTGTACAG